>NW_024412405.1:30248920-30364016 GCF_014898765.1 Herpailurus yagouaroundi
TTTTCTTTTCTTTTCTTTTCTTTTCTTTTCTTTTCTTTTCTTTTCTTTTCTTTTTTCTTTTCTTCTCTTCTCTTCTCTTCTCTTCTCTTCTCTTCTCTTTTCTTTTCTTCTTTTCTTTTTCCTTTCCTTTCCTTTCCTTTCCTTTCCTTTCCTTTCCTTTCCCTTCCCTTCCCTTTCCCTTTCCCTTTCCTTTCCTTTCTTTTCTTTTTTCTTTTCTCTTCTCTTCTCTGTTCTTTTCTCGTTTCTTTCTTTTCCTTCCCTCTTCTTACTCTTTAATTGAGGGTTTTCATTATCCATGTGTGCAACAAAAAATATTAATTTTGGAGAAATGGGAGGAAGATATTACACACTTGTAACACCTACAGCATATATCAGTCACTAAACAGCTTTAGGAACACCCAATGCCCCAGATGATGGATCTTTAATTTCACTTATTCCACTTTTTAGAGCTTTTTTGAACCAGATATTCTTTAAAATGCCTTTTGTTCCCTCCCATGTAGCAGAGATAATAAAGATAATAAGAGAAGAATGAACACCCGTGGGATGTGTGCTGTGTGCTAGATACCCCTTGAGGTGCCTTACAAGGATTATCTTCTTCTGTCTTCACAGCAGGTGAAGGTTAAAGCAGGTACTCTTATTGCCCTCATTTTACTGGAATCTAGAGAAACATGTATCCATTGAATTTTAGATTTGAAAGACAAACATATTAATAAACATGTAGCACTGTTTTCCCATTAGCTCTCATGCCACACGAGTGGTTCACACGAGTAAGACACAGAAGCCCAGTTCAGTTAAGTCAGTTGCCCAAGGGAATATTTCTGTTATATGACAGACCGGGGATAAATGTACGTTACTTCACGTTCATTTATGTTCCAACCACACCATAGATTCTCTTAGTTATAGTTAAAAAAGAAAAGTAGTACTTAAGAAATACAAATACATTTTAAGAATGAAGTCAGTCATGACCACCAGGATTAAGTAAATAAAAATCTGTTGAAGCTGCAATATATGCATGTGTATGTGGGTTTTGTGTGTGTGTGTGTGTGTGTGTGTGTGTGTGCACGTGCATCTGTGTGTATATGCACATCCATACGTATGTATATATGCCTTTAACCCCTCAGCAAAGAAAATAGAAGAATGCATAGAGATCCCAAATCCTTGCAAGCTTGCCAGACTTCCTGATGACCAAGTTTGTGTCAATGGTTTGGAGCCACTTTGATCTCAGCTCCTGCAGAAGATCCGAAGACGGTACTTATTAAAATTTCATAGGTCATAATTAATGATCCCACTCATAAAATTGCTTCTAATAACTCTGGCTCCAGATAGACAGTTTACCTGCAGGGAAAATTTTCTTTGCAGCAACACGCGGAAGATCATAAATTGGCCTGGCTCAGTAATTTAGTGGGTCTTAGAGAGCTCAAACCTCCCTCTTTCTAAATCGATGATTTCAAACTAAGTTTACTGCCACCAGAAATTGAAAGCTTGTTATATACCTGCTTTCTAAATCTACTACCGGGGCCTGAGGTCTTGAACATTCAAGGAAACTCTCAATTTCCACCTCCCGTTGCTGTTTTCCCACGTCCACACCCTCCTGCCTGTGCGTCCGGAGTCTAGGCTATAAGATATACGAGGTGAGCGGGAGAGAAATCTGCTTCCACATGCAGCACAGGGTGGGGATCAAGGAAAAACTGCACCCTTTTTGGACAGACAGGACCCTCCTTCCACCCACTGTGTTGTCGTCTGTAGTTCTCCAGCTCTTTCTTTTCACCCACCTCTACTATTCCACCTCAAAAAGCCCCCACTCTTCCCCAACAACAGTTCTTTAGTTGCCAACGTGCCATTGAGCTAAGAAAAGCATTTCATCACCATGCTGGCTTCCTCCCACCTCTGAGTGTTCTTTGGTCTCTCCTCTACAGTTGGAGAAAAACGACGTACATAGATAACGTGTTGGTTTGACTATGCTCTTCAAACACCTATCAACTTTAATATGTGATCTTGGAATGCATAGAGGTAATTCTATGCTGGATTTTAAAAAAAGTCACATTTTAAATTTAAAAAGTGAGGCTCACTTGTCCATTTGACCTTTCTGATTGTCTGCACCAATTCTCTTACATTAGGGATTGTTGACTGAACCTAATATTTTATCTGAAATAGTTTTAAATCCTTCATAGAAAATTTTTTTCATGGCAGTGCAATAAAATCCATTAGTTGGCAAAAAAAAGGGACTCATTAAATTTTCTTTAAATAATAGACCAGTGGGGTCCCTGGGGGGCTCAGTAAGTTAAGCATTTGACTTCAGCTCAGGTCATGATCTCGCGGTTTGTGAGTTCGAGCTCCATGTAGGCCTGGAGCCTGCTTCGGATTTTGTGTCTTCCTCTCTCTCTGTCCCTCCCATGCTCATGCTCTGTCTCTGTCTATAAATAATAAATAAACGTTAAAAATAAATAAATAATATACCAGTGGCACACCTTACCAAAAATGTTGACTTGCTTTCCCAAACCTCATGGAAATAGGCTAAAGGGAGAGAGGGGGAAGGATGCTAAGTACAAGAGTGATTCTTTTTTAGTTTATTTATTTGTTTTGAGAGAGAGAAAGCATGAGCAGGGGAGGGGCAGAGAGAGAGGGAGAGAGAGAGAATCCCAAGCAGGCTCTTCACTATTAGCACAGAGTCTGACATGGGGCTTGAACCCATGAACTGTGAGATCATGACCTGAGCTGAAAGCAAGAGTTGGATGCTCAACTGACTGAGCCACCCAGGTAACCCAAGAATGAAAATATAATTCATACGTGGTTATTTAAACTTAACCAATGTTGTCAATAGTGTATTTTTGCTTTGCCTTGGGCTAGATGGAAATGGTAAAATTATCTCCAATCCAATCAGCTGGCACCTGCCTTTCATGGGCGTGAATAATGCCATGCTTAAAACTTGATACGACAACCCATCTTGTGTGGACTTTGAACCATCACCACTTGGAAATTATATCTCAAGGAACCAGAATCAAATATGACACATCGACCTGATGTGGGAAAGGGTCAATAGCCCATTAGTGGTTCCCTAGAGAATGTGTGTTATAAGTGACCTTCTGTTTCTGCTGCCACTCTTACCCAACTGCATCAAAGCAGCTTGGGGAAGAGACAAACTAATCACTTGCATATGCTAAATTTGCTGCAGGCAATTGTGTGATAAATTGTCCAATTTCACTAGGCAAGGTAGCTTGTAAAAAGAAAGAAAATTCAGTCTCACAGTGTATAAAGTCATTGCATGGTCAGGTCTTCAACTGTAATGCAGGACTAAATGTATCTACGTTTGTGGCAACCTCTCCAACTTGCTGGGGGTGTGGTGTATGGAAGGTATAACTATTATGATAATTTCTCTGTACTATTTAGAAAACAGCTGCCAGAAGAGTCTCCCTTGTCAGAAAGACTTGAATATTTTTAACTAATATGTCATCTCATTGATTTGGGGGTTGCACTTTTATAATTGTGTTCTTTGAAGAAACTGAAGCATGGAGTATGAACCCTAAGATGAAGGTCAATTTGCGATACACTGTGCGACGAATCAACCTCACAGCTTCAGAAACATCTTTCACCACCGGCTTTAAAAATATGAATAGTAATTTGGGTGTTAAAAATGATGATATAATAAATTCTACTGGCTGATCTAAGGGTTAAGTAATTGAAGCAAATTCTAGTGGTGTTTCGGCTTACACAGGCAGACAGTTCAAAAGCATATTTAAGTTTAATTTTGGTTGCTAATTTTGTGCCAGTGTTTCTAGGCAACAATGCTAGGGATATCAACTTCTTCTGTTGGCCAACTCTGAATAGATAGGGAGCAGGCTATTAAGTGGGATTAGAACATGGAATCATCAGAGGTGCCTGGGTGGCTCAGTTGGTTAAGCATTGGACTTCGGCTCATGTCATGATCTCATGGTTCATGAGTTCGAGCCCTGTGTCGGGCTCTGTGCTGACAGCTTGGAACCTGGGACCTACTTCAGATTCTGTGTCTTCCTCTCTCTCTGCCCCTCCCCAGCTCGTGCTCTGTCTCTCAAAAATAAATAAACATTAAAAAAAAAAGAAAATGGAGTGATCATACTTCTTATCATCCCTGTTTGATCTTGGTCCTATTTCATCAACTGTTAGTTCTTCTCATGTCTGGAGTACCTCAGCTATTCTTTGCTGAATGGTATACCTCCCCAAACCAGTTATATAGCACATACACAGGTGCTACTCCAAAAAGGGATGTTAAGTTCATTGGGAAATGGGTTAAATGCAGTGAAATGGATCGTTTCTACAGGACTTCTCAGAGCTTTGATATACTAATGTGCATTGCAGCTAACCAAGAGGGATAGATAGTATGCAGCATTTATTAAAATTATATGTCCAAATATTTCTTTTGTCCCAGGTACATTTCATGGGAGTGGTGTTTCCATGGAGCATAACTTGGCCAAACATTTAATTTGTCCAATTTCAAATACACGCTGTCCTGAAAAATATCAGCCATGCCTAGCACAGGGAACTGACTATAAAAATATAAATATAATTTGGATGGCAGCAATACACAAAAGTAAAACTTTAGGGCAAACTGCCACCATGGGGTGGTTTTGGAAAAGTCCCAGACAAGTGTAGAGAAATTCAAGGGAGGGAAAAGGCATGCCTACCTCCCTTTGCCCTTCCCTCCCACAGATTGCTTGGTCGGCTTTCAGGGATAACATGATTTTAAGAAATGCCCCCACAACTGTGAAAATTGGGGGGAAGCATGACAGTCTTGTAACAAAGCAGTTCTCAGGAGTTGCGAGCTGTCATAGAGGGGAAACTCACCAGGGAAGCAATGTCATTGCGTGGGCATCCAGTTGAGAAGGCACTTTACCCTGCAGGAGAGAGCATTAGTAGCCCTGGAAAGACCTCTTCTCTCTGGGGAATGCTTAACAAGACTTCCTCTTGTTCTAGGACCAGATATATCCATGGCCAATCAGAATTCTCGTGAATGTGGTTTATCTGGGTATAGAAAAAAATGCATATGAACTGTAGTTCCTTATAATTTTTAGGCTAACATAAGTAACTTAAAAAGCTACATAATCAAAATGCTCAATAGAACAATAGAACCTATGTTGTTATTTACTTATCCATCTGTTATTTTCCTTATTTTTTGAACTTTCTGTAACATTATCAGCCATCTTATAATTCTTGGCTCTTTTTGTCCATGTTTTCTGTTTCTCACCTTCCCTTTATCTCCCTGCCCCTGCTTCCAGCCCTTAACACACAGCACTGGTGCGTTTGTAACAAAAGTCCCTAATATCTTCCCATTAACAAGAATATAAATAGATTCCCAACTAAAGTTGGGCACAACATTTTAACTAAAGTTAAAAGCACAACATTTTAAAGTGCAAGCTGATTCAAAGGGTAAGGGAAGAATTCATTGAGGCATTTTCTGCTTCTTCAGGGAATAAAGACCCCATATTCTAGGGTTTACAAGCACTTACTTGGAAAGAAATGTTTCAATGGTCAATTTCCTGAAAAATCAAGCTGATACATATTCACAACAAAGAAACATACATAAAACAGTGTCTGCAAAAATTTCTTTCCTAAATTAAGTAAATTCCATTTCAGAAAATGATCATATCTATGGGCAAGTAATTCTTCAAAGTTGTGCTTACTTGCATTGAAGTAGAAATGTCTATATTTCTGAATTTGATAACTAAATCAAATTATAGTGTTGTTTTATTTTTGCTTAGAAGCTGAACATAAACCTTTTTTCTCCAAAACTTTTTTTTGTTTGCTGTTCAATACAGCGACGGATAAGTCCTTCAGTTGCAATGAGCCTTGAGAGAATGAGGTAGGAACTAGTTTTCGGTTTTATGGGTCAAGGAATAGAACTTTTAGATCTTCTTTGGCCCCAGTTTGGGATTCTATCTATCCATATATACTGCCACTTCCAAATAGCTAATGCTTTTAAAGCCAAAAGCATTCTGTATATTCATCATTTCTCACCAAATATGAGAACTGCCAGAGAAATGCCTAGCTTTTAAAATTCCATAGCAGAATTAAATAAGCTCAAGCCTAAGCAGAAAATAAGAATACCGAAGCTAGAAGAAGAAAAATGAACATAGATTCGTTTGTTTCTGCTGACAAGCCTACTTCTAGTCTTCTCTCGAAGCTACAGTATTCCTACAAAGTTGTGTGCTTCCGGCCATTGCGCCGGAATCCCAGCTTTGATCCCTGGACTGTGACGGAGCCGAGCACATCTGCCCGGTCTGAACAATGGGGAAAATACCAGCTCTTCTCTCTGAACCCCTGAGGTGGTCCACAGGCTGTCATGAGTACTCAGTAGGCCAAAGCCTCTTCTCCCCACCATCACTCCTCAGCAGAGGGGAATAAGCCAAGTCTTGAGGACACTTGCCCCAGGTTGCAGAATCGAAAGTAGCCTCGGGTCCTTGGCTAACGGCAGTGTTCAGGGTTCTTCCACGCTGCTGTGGTCTCCAAACTCTGCAAGTGGGACTAACCTTGCTGCTTTGATGAATACAGTTTTAGCTGCCTCTGTCCAAAATAAGTCACCAAGCGTTCTTAAAGTGTTCTATGGAGAAATCAGACTCAAGCTGCTTAGGTGATGAAAAAGTGCCTCTCGCCTGGGTGGCTCAGTTGGTTAAATATCCGACTTCGGCTGGGGTCATGATCTTGCGGTCAGCGAGTTCGAGCCCCACTTAGGGCTTTGTGCTGAAGTTCAGAGCCTGGAGCCTGCTTCGGATTCTGTCTCCCTCTCTCTCTTTCTGCTCCACCCCTCTCTGTCTCCCAAGAATAAATAAATATTAAGAAAAAAATTTTAAGTGCATCTTGTCTCGTAACAATGGCACGATAGAGTGGCAACAGTGCCCAAGCCTTAAGAAAAAACCTGCACGGTGGGAAAGTTACAATGGATGGAGGAGTGGCTAAGGGTTGCAAAGGTCTCAGGAAGGTGCAACTATGTTTTGGCAACAACAGTTCATTTCGACTTCCTTAAGCAGTGCAGATTTTGACATCCAAGTCTTAAATTTCAGAGACTACTAAGCAAATTCCAGATGCCTGCTTGTTAAGCTTGAGAAATCAGTGTAAAGGAAAGAAACTAGTCAAGACTACAGAATTCCTTCCAAAGAATGAACTTCTTAGGTAAAATTAGAACATTCGTTAACAAGTTGGCATTTTTATACAATGTCTATTTGGTAGCATCCTGCTAATGGTCTCTGTGTCCAGAGCTCCTTAAAGGGAAAATGAGCAAGGTTTTATTAGATCCACTATATAAGTAGTTTCTATTGCCTTTTCACTTAGACAATTTTACTATTATCATTATTATTATGAGATGTTAACTTATTTTAACACAATTGCTTCCTACCATCCAGTGAGGAAGCTTTGGAGTCATGATCCTTTGGAGGATGAACAAGGTGAAACCTGATGAGCTCCGATGACTGTTCCTGAGAATCAAAATTGAGTCCTTGACCGAGCCGGGATAAACCACAGGTCCTTACTCACATGAAGTATTTATACTTTTTAAAGATTTTAAATAAAATTTTTCTTGCTTCTCTCCACAATATTCATTAGTTCTAATCATATTATGGTCCCAATGTAGCTATTTTAAAGTGAAATTAAAAGGCAGCCTAGCTTTGGAGGGTAAGAGTTATTGAAAGAGGTGTCTGGAGAGCCATTTAAAATTTTCAAGTGAAAAAAAAAGAGTGTATGTGTGAGAGCTGTTCTTTTCCTGTTAAAAATTAAGAAATCAAATATAGAAATAGTCTAATTTACATTAATGATCTGCAATCCATGAAACAATTTTTAACCATTTTAAAGTGAAAGGCTGGTGATTATGTGGGTGAGTGGATGGCGATAATAACCATAAATCTTTGAAAGCTGTGGATGTGCTAGGTAATAGTATATAAAAATGAGGTTGGCTAGGCTCCTGGCCTGAGAACTTACATAAGGAAGGCCTAAGCAATCATTCTGAGCCCTTAAGAGGGTAGAACTTACTATTTCTACTTGTCCTTACCCTTGAAGGGTTGGTCTTTTCCTTCCTTCCATCCCCAAAACCCCTGTGCACTTTGTGTTAAAATATAGTTAGGTCCCTGAATGAGCACTGGCCTTCTGAACCTCCCTCCCAGGGAGAGCAGGGCCAAAGGTGGTTCAGGCAATGGGGATGCTGGATGTGTATGATCAAACCCGTGAGAGCTGCTGCTAACCTGGGTGAACTCCAACAGAGAATTTGCCCTTCGTGTTGCAGGGGACTGGGAGTTCCTTTCTCGCCGGCTGAGCCACAAAAGTATGGTGCACACTGGCCATTAAACTTCCGTTCTCCTTCCTGCTGGGCCTAGTCTCTTGTAGAGACATAAATAGTATTGCTGCTGGGGGCCTAGGGACTGAGAATAGAGGCTGGAGGAATGGGAGATGGTGGGGGGAGAGGGAGATGTGTCTGAACCAACCAGTGGAAAGAACATCCCCAGATCATACACACAAGGAAGACCAAGGTCCCCCAAATGATTTTGCTGAGAAGAAGCAGGGCCAGTCATGAAATATGCAAATCTCCCAGGGAAAAAAATGTCTTGAATCACAGACCTGGTTGAAAATGGAGTCTATTTGCCCTGTTCCCCAGTTCCAGATCCCATATCATCACTGGCAAAGAATACCTCATGGCAATCCACACAGAAAGCATAATCAGAAGACAACTGATTTTAGACATACTCAGGGATACGTTCAAATATGCCCCGAACAAGTTCTCCAGGATTGCCCCTTCTATTGCCGGATTTAGAACTCGAAAGTTCAGTGGAAAGTATGCTTCATCGTGTTTCTTACCAATTTTAATATCTCAATATAACCACAAATCTATTAAGATAAATAGTTAATGGTCACTATGTGAGAATGCCATACTTTAAGAGATGTCTGTGGCATGGATTGGGTTTTGCAGGATGGCTCAATACTATAGAAAGACTTCCAACTTTCAACCCTTATTTTTAAAGATAAGAATGAATTTTTTACAAAGTCTACAGAGGATTGGCTCTAGCCAGGCCATTATGTGTTATACATATTAGAGAAGGGGGCATGGCATGTACTCAGAGAGTTTTAGAGGAAATTAGAATGCTACAAATGATCCCCTTTCTTGAACCCTGAAAAATTCCACTTTGATTTAGCACTGGTAAAATTGTTAATAGAAACTTCTTTGCACATTGTATATAAACAGCACAGCCTGGCCTGTATCAACTTTATGCTCCAATAAACAAGACAATAATGACAAATTATCAAAGCAGGCCTCAGATGTGACCCTCAATTGGGAGAGCAGCAATTTAATGAAGACAAAAGCTAGGTGAAAGCTGCTAATATCATTTACTGATAAACAGATTTTCTCGAGAGGCTCCTAGCTGAATCCCCCGAGGACCCATAAACCTGCATAATTCCATTTAAAATATTGTGCAATTCACTAAATTAGTCTTTGAACATCCTTACTATCCAATTACGAAGCCCCAGCATGGACAGAATAATGAAATTTTTCAAACTGTGGAATGCATGTGGTCTTAACAAACTTATGACAAACACCAAAATTAGCTTTCAATTTTGAGGCCAATGTAGCTCCCTTTAATACCTCAAGTCAGAGCGGCAACAATAAAACACTATTGCAGGGCTAAGCAGAACAGAAGAAAAATAAATCTTGACTTACTCAGAATTCTGAACACGGTCTACCTTCAGGAAAAAAAAAATCATAAGAAGTTGAATGATGTTTTGCATTTGCAAGCTATTTGGTCGCTTAAAATCTAGTAAAAGCTTTACTGAATAAAGCGTACAAAATACCTCCTGGACAGTTCTATCTTCCAGGCAGGCAGAAAAGGCGAGAGTTTGAGGAAGTGAAATTTATTTCTGTTCAAGCATTGCAAGCTGCATTATTAAAGTCATTTGTCATGGTTTGAATATTTCTGCCTGATTCACCATTAAATTGGCCTTCTAATTACCAACTTTGTCATGAAAAGTGGTCTGGCTGTTTCATTCACCAGAAAACTTCAATTCTTTACTCATCACTTGCTTCATGTATATAAAAAGAAAGAAAGAAAAAAAAAAAGAAAACAACACAGCATATATTTTTATCCTCACATCTTAGAAGAAATGATGTCAACACAATTATGCTTAAATTATCAGACAGCTTATACGTTTTGAAGACACTGATAAGTATTTAGAAAGTGACTTATCATTTCATCTTTATTAAGAAACTTGCCAGCATTCACCTATTATCTGGCTCACGTTGTCATGGCTTCAGGAACAACAGGTACCAGCTAGAATCATAGTGTGCCAGGTAAGATATTTCTCATGTTTTCTATCTTCTTGGCTTCTTGGGTGCTGTACTTAACTGTATCCATAGAAAAAGACCTGGACTCCATCCATGGCTTCTCTAAGCAGCCTAGTGAACTCTTTGGCCAGCTGTTCCTGGTTTCCTGTTCATACTTCCAGGTGAAAAAGAAAAGGGAGTTGTGGGTGACAGTCACATAGATGAGTATCTTCCCTTCTATATTCATTTCTGTTGAGTAGGATAATGGTGCACTATGCACTCATATTTTAAGTTACATAGTATAGCTTTCTCCAATCTTTTGGGGGAAAGAAGACCTAACTTACCAACATCGTTAAGACAACTCTGACAAAGCCTGAGTAATGAATGCAACAATATTTGGGAAACATCCCTATAACAAAACATAAAACGGTATTTGATCCGAAGCACACCGAATTGTGAGGTGTTGGACATTTTATAGGTGAGGAAACTAAGGCATAGAGGGATTGTGTAACTGTCCCCAAAGCCACACAGCTAGTCAGAGCTTTGGCCCTTCTGAAGCCCGAGAATTTAACCATCTCTAGGTGTGTGTGGGTAGCACTTAGCACAATGCCCTGTGTTCGGCAATCTGTGAACTAGTTAATTTTTATGTTCAGATCATCTTAAAGAAATGTATATACACTTTAGACATTTTCATTTTTAGGCTCAAAATAAAGAGATCCATATTGGTTTTTGAATGTTTGTTCATTTATTTTGAGAGAGAGAAAGTGCTGGCATGAGCGGGGGAGGGACAGGAGGGGAAGAAAGAAAACCCCAAGCAGGCTCCAATCAGCACAGAGCCCGACGAGGGGCTCAATGTTATGACCAGGAGATCACAACCTGAGCCGACATCAAAAGTCAGACGTTTGACTGAGCCACCCAGGCACCCGGGATCCATATTTCAACTATAAAGACAACTGATGGTGAATCAAAGAAACTGAGATTACGTCAATGGGATCCATACACTAGCATCTCATGGTCATCCTTACAGATGCCTTTTATGATGAAAGCAACCTTTGTTAAGCATTTTCTGTTGACCTATATGAGTAGCAAAAATGAGTAAAACAACTGAATGAAATTTATGAGTGTTGGAACCTTATATATATATATATATTCTGCTTTTGTTTAATTACTAACTTTAGCTGGAGGAAAGTTGCACCTGTTAATGAAAGGTTTGCTCATAATTATTTCATAGCTTCAAGATAATCATGTATATTTTCTGATCTATTTCTCAGATTGTATATAAATTAATCCACTGATTTCATCATGGTTTTTGACGTTGAACCAAAATGGAGAAATTTTGGTTAAAAGTCGTCAATGTCATGAAATATGAATAGAGATATCCACCCTTTAGAAATAGCTAGGACACCTTTAAGAATAAAAGGAGTGCTATTAATAATTATGCCAAAACAATTGGACTTAACCAAGACTGTTTCAAACAAACCAGGACTTTTTTACCCTAGTATTATGAGTGTTTATATTCTGGATCTCCTCTCTTGATTCATTTCTTACTTTTTCTGGATTATAACTTGCAGTAGTCTCCTAAAAATAGCTGATGGTAGGTAAGATTTTTGGATTCCTGGTCTCTAAATATAAACTTATTCTATTCTCAGAGCCAATTAAGAATATTCAGAATGTAAAATTTGGGGTTTAAAGTCATTTGCCTTAGAGTTTTGGAAGCAATTTTTCCACTTCTAGTTTTCAAGGTTGTTTTTGAGAAATCTGATGCCATTCTGTTTCTGTGTTTTTTATATGTGACCTATTGTTTTGTCTTTTGTCTTTTTCTTAATCTATTTGTCCTATTTTCCTTTCCTTCTTTATTTCTTGAACTATTTAAGATTTTGTGTTTATCCTTAATGTTGTCAAAATTCCTGCTGACGTGACTTGGTTTATTTTGTTGTTGTTGTCATTGTTTTGTTTTGTTTTTTCATTTATTGGGCTGAGTACTTACAATATTCTTATAACCTGCGGATAAATGCCCTCAGTTCTGAATGCTTTTATGTTATTTTTTAGATAATTTTCTTTCCTCCATTCTCTCTATTCTCTGTAGACCTGTTCTTAATAAAAGGTTATATCTTCTCGATTGACTAATTTCTTTTTTATTCTACCATTTTCCATTTCTTTGTCTTTTTGACATATATTCTGGGGAATTTTCTTTATCAGCCTTTCTATTACATTTTTATTTTGGCTTTTCTATTCTTCATTTATTAAAAATTTTTTTTACATTTATTTATTTTTGAGAGACAGAGTGAGACAGAGCATAAGCAGGGGAGGGGCAGAGAGAGAAGGAGACACAGAATCGGAAGCAGGCTCCAGGCTCCAAGCAAGTGTCCAGCACAGAGCCCAACGCAGGGCTTGAACCACAAACTGTGAGATCACGACTTGAGCCTAAGTCGGTCACTTAACTGACTGAGCAACCCAGGTGCCCCTCTATTCTTCATTTATAAGAGCTCTTTCTTGTTCTTTGTTCTTTTTCAAAACACCCAGTTCTTGTTTTATGAACACAATATCTTTTCTTGACTCTCTAAGGATATTACTATTATTTTTAACTTTCTTCTATAACCTGAATTGTCCATCAGCTCTGGATTCCTTTGTTTGTATGATTATTTTTTATCCTCTTTCTCATATTGGAGGCTTTACTAAGATGCCTGATGATCCCTTATTGTCTGTCAACGTTTATGAATGAAGCATTAAGAGCAAATCAGAGGCTCTATATGTGTGGATGGGACTTTTCCACTGAAAGATTTCACTGCGGACTCATCAGGAAGCAAAGTCACCTTTTTTTATCAAAAGCTCTCTTTAAAGTCAGTTCAATTTCCCCAAAGAAGAGTCCTTCCATTTTTCTTTTTTCTGATTGGTGGTAAGGACTCTTCTAACCTACTTCTCTTCATCAAATCACTCTGTTTTCAGCCCCACATCTTGAGCCTAACCCCTTTTGGGCCTACTGTACCTGAATTATGGAGACTTTTTGCTCAGTTTCTCTCAAAAAATAAAACTCTAGTGTTCTTGGGAAATTTAATGACTGTACACAGGCCTTTAGCCCAATCATATCTTCTTGGCTTTGTACCCATCAGATACCTGATGTCTCCAAGTGCAGAACCTCTCACGCATGCTCCTGTGTTGGGGCTCCACCTCTGCTGGTATTTATGTTCTAATTTCCTCCAGTCTGTTAGTCCCATTATTACCCATCCATCTCCTTTCAAAAATCTGATGAAAATTCTTTTCACATTTTTACAGTTTCAGTCTAAGTGGAGCCCCCACACGCCCTAAGAATCAGCTCCTGGTCTGATTACTAAATTCAGCTGGTAATGAGATGGATATCTGCTGATGCCCCAGTTTCCACAATTGTTTCAGATGCTACTGAAAATCCCAAATCAGGCGAAAATCCAGATCAGAGATCTGAAGCCAGAGACTACTTCTAGCTTCACAAGATCCCTGCTGAAGTATCAAAGCAGGCAGCCTTCAGCAAATTGGGGGTTGCTGATCTTGAATCAGAGAAGGAATTGGCAAAGCAGTGGTGAGTTTGCAGGGGAAAAAATTAAGTAAAACAGAGACCTGCAGTGTTAGCAGCTGACATTAAAAAGAAAGAAAATTAAATGATGAGCTTGTAGCTTTAATATCACTGCTCTATCCAGCCCTCTGAATCTTTTTATCATACCTAAAGAATTGTTCATTCATCTTTCAGGAATACATTAGAGCAGGAGAGTTTTCCCATAGGCAAAAGCATTATACATATTTGCAAATGTCTTACATAATGATGCGAATACTATGCATAGGGATGTTTTGATGAAAGGTAGAAACAATGCAGCAATTTCCAGTCTGTTTCATTAGCTCTCATATGCCTAAGTAAAGGGAGTTTTCTTTGTTGCTTATGCTTTTTCAAACGTTAAAAAGGCTGGTATTTAGAATTCATGGTATTGGGTGTAAATAGGAAAGCCGACTGTTATCTGATGGAGAATGTTTCTTAATACAGATGTCATGTCACACTCCTATTTCTGGTTATTATTTCTAATAACTTTATTTAAAATATGTGTTTATTCAGGAAATAAAAGCCGTTTTTACTGGGATTCAAAAGTACTTTCAATACATGATAGAGAGAAAATAAACCTGTAAATCCTAGCTGCAGGTCTAAAATCGTCTTTTTATTTAGCTTGTTATGTGGTCAACTCAGCTTTAAAATTTTATTTTTGCAGTAGAAGCTTAAACAGGATGACTTATATTTGGGCTTAGTTGTCAATGGAAAAAAATAAACAAAAACCCTAACACTTTAGTGCCTGCTTTGCATCGACATAAGAATTCCCCTTTCATTATACCCCAGCTACTGGCAGCTTATTACGGCCATTGCTTAATTTGTGCTCTGTTTTTACAAATGACACTTGTACAGGCCTCTTGGGGCTGCGGAGAGAAGCCAGGCCCCTCTCTTTCCCTTGTGTCAATTCTTTTGTGAACCTTTATAATTAGCCACTTAACAAATGGAGGGAAATGAACCTTCAGCAGCAAAGTATATCCTGAAGTTAAGTCAACCATGTGACAGGCAAAACCGATACATGAAAATCTCCTTAACTCAATGGTTGAGTTGCCTCAAGGGTTAAGAGGCATTCTACCCATAATAGCCTAAAAGAGAAGCCTTAGAAGTGGTGTTTTTTTGATGGTTCACTATCCAAACGCCTGTTAGCCTTTCCAAGAAACAGCACACATTAGAAAAAGCACATATTTCAGGGCATGATGGCTATCCGCACCCCCCCCCCCCCAAATCTTTTGTTTTGCAGGAAAAAAATGTCAAAAGTCTGGCTTTGAAAGTAACAAGATCCCCAGGCTTGAAATTTACAGATTCAATGTAAAGGAAAAAAAAGGGGAGGGGGGGAAGCTTACATCTTTGGGACTGAAAGAATGTAAGTGTAGAAAATGACATCACATATATTAAGATATTAATGAATTTGTTTTCAGAATCTATAATAGGGACCCTAAGAGCAGGGTGCTATCATTACGAACTCTTTCCTTTTTATTACTAATTAGACTTCTAAATGTGAGTGTAAATGTACCTCAGAGAGTATGTATTAAAAGTTGCATATGCATAAGAGATCATTTCGAATTCATCTTCCAACAAAAACTTCAACTTTGATATTTTCTCATGTTCCCATTTATACGACATTAACATAGTCTTTTGTATTTAATTTCTAAATTCCATTGTGATCATTCTATCAAGGTATTTACTTTTGAGGACTGTCTGATAGCTTAATCCCAGTTCAACAGGGCAACAGTCAACTGTTGCCAACTTAATGTATCCTATTATTATCAGTGATTCTTTTCCATGTTAAACGTATATTGCCTCTAATGTATACAATGAAATTTATCTGGTTTAAAGGCATATCCAAATCAAAAAATATATATGATACATTTTACACAGAGCTGGGGAGACATAAGAATGGGGGCTTACAATATTATAATATTAGAAGACAAAAAAATTTCAGATACTATAATTTATTGATACCAGAATGCTTTCTATCTTGAGAGGAATAAAATGGAACATAGTAAATTTCTGTAGGGTCAGTGAGATAAAAGACAGTTTCACTTCAAGTGAGCTCAAAGTGTTATTGTAAATAAAAATTGTGGTTTTATTTTATTATATAGCCCAAATATATTCATTAAAGTTTTATAGCAACTTGCTATTGGTTTCAAAGATGAGTAAGTTTGCTTTATAGGCTATTGAGTAGTGGTTGACATTTCTCAATTAAGGCCTCATCTATACAAGAGCTGTTAACTCATCTATGCTTACCTTTCTTTAAAGTTTTATTTAGGTATAATTGACCAATAAACATTGTATATATTTAAGGTGTGCAACTTGGTGTTTTGACAAACATTTACATTGTGGAATGATTACCACAATCAAGCTGATTAACATATCTATCACCTCACATAGCTACTATTTTCTTTTCTTGCTTTCTTTTCTTGTGTGTGTATGTGCAGAGAACTCTTAAGATCTATTCTTTAGCAAAATTCAAGTATATGATAGTTTTTTTTTAACTGTAATAACCATGCTGTATAGCAGATCTCCAGAACTTATTCATCTTGTGTACTTGAAACCTGTACTCTTTGATCAAAATCTCCCCATTTCTCCCTCCCCTCAGCCTCTGGCAACCATCACTGTACCCTCTGTTTCTATGACCTTGACTATTTTATATTCTACAAGTAAGATCATGCAGTATTTGTCTTTCTAGGTCTGGCTTATTTCACTTCGGATGATGTCCTCCAATTTCAACCATGTTGTGGCAAATGACAGGATTTCCTGACTCTCTACAGCTAAACAATATTCCACTGTATGTACGTACCACATTTTATCTGTTCATCTGTCAATGGACATTTAATTTGTTTCCGTATCTTGGCTATTGTGAATAATCCTGCAATGAATGTACAACCTGAGTGGCAAAAAAAAAAAAAAAAAAAAAAAAAATTAAATTAAATTAATAAAATAAAATGAAAATAAAAATAATCCGATTGAAGAATGGGAAAAGGACCTGAATGGACATTTCTCGAAAGAAGACATAAATGGCCAACAGGTATGTATATGAAAAGGTGCTCAATGTCACTAATCATCAGGGAAATGCAAATCAAAACCACAATAAGAGATCATCTCACACCTGTTAGAATGGCTATCTTCAAATAGACAAATGATAACAGCTCTATCTATGCCTAGCACAGCTGGGGCTCATGGTCCCAAAAAGCCTCTGAAGTGTGTAGCAGCTCTAAAGCATTGGACACTAGATAAACTGACCAGTGTGTTTACCCCTTGTCTATCTACTGGCTCCATAAGCTGAAGGAAAGTCTCCCTCTCATCATTTTCCTAGGGAATAGACTTAAGTATGCCCTAACAGGAGATGAAGTAAAGAAGATCTTTATGCAGCATTTTATTATTTATTATGACCGTTGGCAAATTCTGAACTGATAGAACCTACCCTGCTAATTTTATGGGCATCATCAGCATTGTCAAGACCAGGGAGAATTTCCATCTGATCCACGACACCAAGCATTGGTTTTGCCGTTCAAGTATAAATTGTGCAAAGGAGAAATACCTTTGTGGGGGGCAAAAGGAATCTGGTGACCCATGATGTTCATACCATCTGCTATCCTGATCCCCTCATCAAGGCGAATGAGACCACTCAGATTGATTTAGAGGAGGGAAAGATTGCTGAGTTCATCAAGTTTGACACTGGTAATCTGTGTCTGTGTATGATGACTGGAGGTGCTAACCTGGGAAGAATTGGTGTGATCACCAACAGAGAGACACCTTGCTTCTTTGGATGTAGTTCACATGAAAGATGCCAGTGGCAACTGCTTTGTCACTTGGCTGTCCAGTGTTTCTGTTGTTGGCAAAGGCAACGAACCATGGATTTCCCTCCCCCCATGGAAATGGTATCTACCTCACCACTGCTGGAGAGAGAGAGACGAGAGACTGGTGGCCAAACAGAGTGGTGGGTAAAATGGTCTTTCGGTGATGTGATTGGAAGTCTTTATATTTAATTAAAGATAAGACAGCATGGAAAAACAAAAAAGGGTCACAAATGTTGATGAGGATGTGAAGAAGAGGGAAGCCCTGTGTGTTGGTAATGGGAAGGTAAATTGATGTAGCCATTATGCAACACAGTGTTGGGGGGGGGGGTTCCTCAAAAAATTAAAAATGGAACTACCTTATGACCCAGCAATTCCATATTCTAGGCATATCCAAAGGAAATGAAATCAGATCTTGAAGAGATATCTGCATTCCTGTGCCTACCTTTTTGGATGAGGTAGTAATGAGAGCAAACCTTTATTCAGGCACTGTTCTAGGCACTTTTAATATATTAATTAATATAATCCTCATTGCAAACCTACGAAATAGATACTGTTAACATCTCTACTCTGAAGTAAGGAAACCGAAACCAGTGAGGATAAGGTTGAGCCAACCTTGGAGGATGAGCCAACCATCTGGCTCTATTGACCAAACTTTTTTAGTATCATGTAACTAGCTCAGGAAAACCCTACAGCAGTTTTCCTTGGTTGGAAGTATTTTAACGTATCAGAAGTCTTATTTCCCAAATTGTTGGTGGACTTAGAGACCTATTATTCAAGGTTGAAGTCAGCTAGTATTAAAAGTGACCACATAATTTATTGTGTTGATGGGACATTTTAAAGAAGGAAGTTAGATGCTGTTAATAGTTACACACTTGGAAAGTTGACAGAATCTGGACTGTCCCAGGCAAACCTAAGCATATAGGTACCCTGGCAAAGTCCCTCGAAGCCTGGACGCTCAACTTTCCGTATGGAGCAGACAGGAACACAGCTGGAAATCCTTGCCAATTCTCCAGACGCCCTTGGAAAATGAGAGCAAATAATATGTGCAAACGGAGTCACCTCATTGGACTCTTACTTTGTACACTGGAATCCCATTTTAAAACCAACTGGAGAGTCCTAGGTAGGCCTACCTTCTAGGAATTATCAAAACAAGCCTGGACTCTAGGCACCCTTAAAAGCAGTCTTAGCCTTCCAGATTAGCAATGGGAAAACAGCTGAGAGTTTTTGCAGGTCAGGGCCTCAGTAGGGGGTAGTGCTTCAGTCTGTTGATGCTGCTATTTCCTCCTTCCTGCCACCATCACCCACCTCTCCCTGGTCATAGCTTTGGACAGTTGCCTTACTCAGCTAATGTCGTCAGTTACCAGGTGATGATACAAAGCAGAATTTCTCTCAACTCACTATAACTGCTTACAATTCAGCGCAATGCTTGATACCCGGTAGGTACTCAATCGAGATCGCTGAATGAATGACTGAATGAATGTGCAAATGAATGAACATGGGGAAGACTGTTGCTTTCTTGGCTTTGTTAACAGCAATAACGCTCTGCACTGCTAATGGGATTACAGGTAGTGTTTTCACAGCCCTTCATGTTTTAGGGAATAGGTTATAAAATACTCTAACTGAAAGTCAAGTTGCCTATAAAAAGTAGAAAATCCACAATCTTTATGCCTGAGTGGCCTATTAGAATAGATTAATTCTGGTGGTATGGCTGCTAAGACACCTATAATTTGATGATAATTTTCCTCATGTTCAAAATGTTGTTCCAACTTTGACGGCTGGAATTAGGAGAAGTGCAATTCCATAAATATGTAAGACTGACTACAGGGTTTCCACCTTTAAACTTTTGTTGGTTCTTGCCTGCCTAGGATGTCCTTGGTCCCACTCCGTTCCTCTCAGACCTGCCTTTTCTTGGGAGTCTGGTCAAGTTTATCTTCTTCTGTGTTGCATTTGTCCACCACCATCCATAGTGGATTCTCTTCCACCTAAATCCTATAACACATTTTGTCTGTTCCATTGGGTAAAAAGCATAATATGTGTGACTCGAACTGGTAGGCACCCATTTATCTCCACAAGTTATGTGAGGTTTTTTTACAGAGCAGATTGTATGTCTTTTTCTTGTCCCTGCTTACTGATAGATATATGTGTTGCAGAATTAATTCTCACAATTGCTTTTATTGTAACAAACCATTAGGTAGCAAAGTTTTGAGGGGGGGAAGAATTTTACCCATCACCTACTTCTAACTCTTAGAAGCTATATGTATCTACCCAAAGATCCGAATAATTGTGAATGCTCAAATAGGCTTAGATCAGTAACAACAATATTAATAAAAGACATGAGTACTTATGCATTATAATTGTCTTACACATAGTAGTATATGATTGCTTGGTTTATAGTGAGCACTGGATTGATATAGTTTCTTTCTATTAATGACTAACCAGACATGTGCATAAGTAATATATATTTGCAACATTTATTATGTAAGTAGAAAAATGCAATTGTGCCTAGCAGTTCAAGGCAGCATATGTGTGGTTAATCAGAATGATGTAGACAATAGGTGATATGAGAGTCCAGGTAAGTGATCACTATGAATTTTTAAGTTCTTTCCTAGCACTAAAGCAATGCCTAAGGATGTAACAACTTTTTCCAAATACCCACTTAATGATAGAAGGATGAGGTATTTTATATTGATTATAGCACACTGAACACAGCCCTAGTGTTCTAAACATTAAGCATCCCCCATGTGAGTCCAACGTATACCAGGATGCAAATGAAAATAGCTTGTTTTCTTTCCTTTGGTTCTTCAGTTCTAACTAAGAAGGAATAGATGATAAACTCAGGCACAAGGGTGCTTGTTACTTCACAAGGGCCACATGTGGAGTTTTCCAGAGTCTCAGGTCAGTGTTTTTTCCTTTGGTGTGTTACATAATGAATTTGCAGTCTTTTTAAAAAATGTTTATTTTAAGAGAGAGAGAGAGAGAGAGAGAGAGAGAGGAAGAGAGTAGCATGGGGGAGGGATAGAGAGAGAGAATCCCAAGCAGATTCCACACTCAGCACAGAGACTGATGCAGGGCTCGAACTCATGGAACCTTGAGATCATGATCTGAGCCAACATCAAGAGTTGGATGCTTAACTAACTGAGCCACCCAGGTGCTCTGAATTTACATTCTTTTAAAGGGTGAAGTACACAGAGGACTTTAGCCAGAGGATGAACTTCCATGTTTCCCCTTCTTGTGGTCCCCTGATAACCATCCCTAGTTGGTGAGGGCAAAACTTATAGTATGATGGTAGTGGATGTTCTCACAATCCTTCTGGTACCATCGTCATATCCCTTGCCACATACAAGTACTCATAAATATTTGCTGCTGCTGCTGCTGCTGCTGCTGCTGAAGAATTTGTATTGAGAAGAGAAGTGATTTGGTAAGGTGAGAGTGAAAGGTTTGTTTTCTCTAATTTTTCTGAATGATGCTGCAGGGAGCAGCAAGAAACATTCCTTCTGGGCATAGAGAAGTGGTCCCTTTTGAGTTGGTAAACAGAGAATGTGGGTGTTCAGGTGTGCTGACCCATCAAGTTAATGCAAATGTATAATATATCCAGAATATTACCTGGTGATGGGAAAAAGATGATGCAGGGATATGTTACATCTCTCTCTTTCACTTTCTCTCTCTATCTCTTTAAAGTTTATTTTGAGAGAGAGAGAGAGAGAGAGAGAGAGCAGGGTGGGGGCAGAAGGAGAGAGAGAGAGAGAAAATCCCAAGTAGGCTCTGCTCTGTCAGCGCAGAGCCCAACATGGGGCTCAATCCCACGAACCATGAGATCATGACCTGAGCTGAAACCAAGAATCAGACGCTTAAATGATTGAGCCACCCCGGTGCCCCACATCTCTTAAAAACATTATACCAATATAGCAATTTTATAAATTCTTTTGTCAATTTTACATATCATTCTTCCCAGTGACAACTGGGGATTTTAAGCATATTGTTCTTAACTACATGATCATGATGAATAGAAACAAATTAGACATTACTCCATGTAGCAGGCAGTATTGACCTATTCTAAAATGCATTATTGGACCAATTTTAAAACAGAAGAATCAAAGTAATTGATTGGTGGCTGTGGGAATGTTGCTTCCATCAATATTCAAGTGTATTTTGAACTCTGTTATGCAGTTAAGAGAACCTAACTGAAGTCACACAAGTGTGATTTTTGATGCAACAAAAACAAAAAGAAAATATTCCGAAGGGCAAATTTTAAAGCCATGACATTTCAATATTCATCCAAATCAAAGTTAAAAGTTCTTCCTGATATTGGCATAAAATATTATTTTTTCATCTCTTTAAATAATTTGTAAGGTAGGTTACTCTTACTTTGAGAATAATGTGTTTTAGAAAATTTTCCAACATGAGTTTTGGAGAACAATAACAAATACCTAAAACCAATTACAGGATCACCCAAACTTTAAGTGATCATTTTGGCAGGCTTTCTAAGGATCACCACTTTATTCTAGATTTTATATAAAATATGCTAAATGAATGCATGTTTGTTTCTACTGCTTTTTCAATTACCACACTTCTGACATATTATGGTGTGTACCTATATTTCCTTATGATTCTCAAATTAGTTTTGCATAAAAGTAAGCAAATTCCTCATAATTTTGGTTTATCGTTTCATTTGGGGGAAGGGAAAATCAAGACATATCTGTTGCATGTATCCACTTTTTTGTCCACCCAGACACAAAACAGTCATGACATAGATTGAGAAATGGAACCAAGTTTCACACGAATTGCATTTCACATTCAAGAAAATTCTCCTCTAATGAAAATTCACGGATTACTGTTGTGGGTGCCTTGCTTCTCAATTGCCCCTATCTGGTTTTCATGGTTGAGAGAAGCTCATCTTTCTTAAGCAGATTTGGGGGCCCACAGAGCACAGGGCAACATAATTGACATATTAGTCTATTTGCTGATCTCTTAAAGCTCAGTGCCTACTGATGGAAGTCATCCAAGCCATTCTTCTCCACCTTTCACTTAACAAGCATAATAATAAATGAATATTTAAAGTAGCGGCAAATGTATTAGCTGGAAACAAATAGGTTTCATTTGTAACAAGTGCACACAGGTTAATTAACAAGAAGGAGCTTTTGTTTTGAAACAGGCTCCCCGATGCTGGGGGGCGGGGGGGGGAAGGTGCCGTTAAGGGCCAATTGAGCTCCGTAGGATAATTATCAAGTACCAGCGTGCTCTTCCGTTAGTTAACAAAGTGCTGCCCACTATTTGCCTAAACCTATAAACCATCATCTGTGATCCTCAGCAGCAATTAAGTGACAAACATTTCCTCGGCTGAGACTTGGGAAAACAAAAGAGACGCGGTAGGATTTAAGGAGCCACATGGATATTTTTGAATGGCAACTCTGAAGACCACTTTTTCCATCACAAAGCATTGGGCAGAAGCATATTTGGTATTATGTGACAGAGGAAATGCCAGGGCACTTTTAAAAGAGAAACTACAGTGGGCATATAGAATAGTTGACACAGTGCATATTTGAACAGCACTGGTTCTAAAACCTTGACGTGTTTAGCAGGTGTAACAGAATAGAGACCTGTGTCATCTCCTTATAGCACTAGTACCCACTTTTTCCCTACGATTCTAGCTACCCTCCTCCCCACATCTGATGAGGGGCTATGAAGAACATGGTGGAAATTCCCTCGAAGTTTAGGGAAGAAAGTCTAACCAATGTGCAGCAGCCCCTCCAGGGCAGGAGTTACTAATTAGCTCTACAGAAAAAAAAAAAGAAAAAAGAAAAAAAGGAAAGAAAGAAAAAGATAAGAAAAAAGAAAAAGCCTATTACTGAAAATGATATATCAGCGTAAAAAAAGTAGTTTTAGACCTAGAGATTGCCTTCTATCACAAACTAATTGATCTAGAAGTTTCAAGGGTGTAACATTTAAAATAGTTCTGTAGGCACGGCCGTAGTTCCAGGAGCTATAAACCTTACAAAGGCACCGTTGAGTTAGTTCCATTAATTGTCTGGCTGGAAGAAGTCTCCAAAAGTTGCAGAAGCTCTTGTTTTTCTAGCGAAGGATCTTCTGGGCATTTAGTTGCCTACATTAAACAATGTTGTCTAACTGGTTTGCATAATTGCTAGGGCTAAAAGGCTGTTCCTCGACATTAAAAAATACAATTATAAATGTATGAGTTTCCCTCAGTCAGAAGGTACCGATTTTTTTCCCCCATGCCCAAATAACAGCATTTACAAATGTTTTCACGAATCGTGAGAAGCGACCGCTCCGTGCGTTCTAATGCAGGGTGAGGTCAACAGCTCTCTTGAAAGAACAAAACCAACCCAGGGCCACGCGGGCAGGCGGGCCTCATTAAGCACTCCAGAGTGAGGAGAGCCTCTTGGAAAACTGCGCCGGGCTCGACCCCTCCTTTGTACTTCACCAGGTTCCTCCGCACCTCTGCCACTTTCCTCTGGATTTATTATATTTTTTTATGAATTATTTAAACATGGCCATTTCACATCTACAATTAGTTTTCAAAGAAAAGGCAACCGGAGAAAAGAACCGCAAGTTAAACAGCTTGAGAACGGCTCGGGTTTGGGCAGGACGAGAAAGGCCCATCCCCGTGTCAGAGCCGCCTTCGGCGGTGGCTTCCCACGCCCCTGTCGTTTTAAGTCCCTTAGACTCCGTCTGCATTGCAGCCTGGACCCTGTTGTCGACAGGGAGGACACACGAGTATCAGAGCGTCGCTGTTCTGGGTTACCTGCCTGTGTTTCTTCTGTGTGCGCAGATGGGAATTGGTCACAATTTCCACAGGTGGGAAAAGAGTGGACAGTTTTCATCATCGTTAAAGAGTGAACAAGGCACCAAAAAATGGAAATGCTAGTACCACTAACCACTTGGAAAAATGCAAGTGCCCAACGCTTGTTGTACCCCGGTTACTCTTCCCCCATTAGCACCCAGAACCCAGTCCCGTCTTGGCAGGGAATGGCCTCCTACAGTCACCATATCCTGGTCCCTCATTTCTCACCACCAAAGCATTCAGCCAGACTAGACAGCAAGAGACGGTCAAAATCATCCCTCGGCCCTCAGGTATGGCTACACTGTGCTGGAACTCATCACCTTGTAATAGAATACAACATAAAGTGTTTTATCTACCAGACTGGAAACTTTTTCTAGGCTAGGAGCTAAAGCCCCGTCCCTTGCTACTCTCAGAGCCTGACATAGAACAGATCTCCCAAAATATGGGTACAGAGATGGACTAAAACCCTCGGTGTGCAAAATGTATCTCTCTCGGAAAGTCTCTGGGGATAAAAAAGAACTGTAAAATTCACTCGCCGATTCTTTCTGCCCATCTGAGATTTCACAATACTCCCTCTGGGAATATTCTTTATAGCTAAACAAACAGCAATTTCCACTTCATTGTTAGCAGCCCGGTAGAAGAATTACCTTGAAAATCAAGTTTTCTAAAATGTATGTGGACTCGATAGCACCAGTCACATCGAAACACAGGAAAAGTCACGAGTCTCTTATGCAGGTGAAAGGCAAATTGCTAAAATACGTCAATGGGAAGAAGTATATTCGGTGTAACGTTAGATCCATTTGAGATTATGAATCGGCATTTATTGTAGAGCTACCGTTCTCCAGGTCCACAAAGATTATTCCTAAAACTCTGACAACGATATTACAAAGTCAGTTTTGTCAACCAACTGACAAATGTAGGAGCGGAAGCTCAGGGAGGCTGGACAGCTTTCCCAAGGTCACACAGCACAGGAAGGGAAGAGCAGAGGGCCCAGGGTACTCAGGCTACACCAGATGCCAATAGTCTGATGCTAGACCCGGGCCACTGAAGCCTGTTTCTCTGCTGTGATTGAGGAAACTCTGTATTAAGTTTGGACCTTTCCTCTAATTTAGAGGCTTGAATCCACAAGTGGTCAGTGACCATGAGAACAGTAATGGGAAGGGAGGCACCAGTCCCAAATCAGCCCCCACCATCCCCTCCCTAATACAGTAGAGCTGATGGCTCTACACCCATGGCACACTCTGGCAAGGTCACTCAGGCACAAAATTGAGCTGAACAAGACGCCAGGACACTTTGGGTTCTTCGTGAGGAAGCCTCATCAGGACTCTTTCCTCAGCACCTCGGGAATGACCTGTGACCCGTGGCAAGGGACCAGAGTGAGTCCTGCCCCCACATCTGCCACCCTGGACCCAGTGTATGAGGCACTGTCACCCCTTCCCAACTTTTTCCTTGGGATGACCAATTTTTAGTGAATTCACTCCTCATTAGTAGTTACACGAGAGGATACAGTGGGAAAGCAAGACAAATTCAGTAGGCTCAACTAACTTATTATTATTATTTTTTAATGTTTACTTTTAGGAGAGAGAGATAGAGTCTGAGCAGGGGAGGGGCAGAGTGAGAGACACAGAACTGGAAGCAGCTCCAGGCTCCGAGCTGTCGGCACAGAGCCCGATGGGGAGCTCAAACCCACTAAGGGTGAGATCGTGACCTGAGCCAAAGTCGGATGCTTAACTGACTCAGCCACCCAGGCGCCCCTCCGTAGACCCAATTTAAATTTGCCCTCTTTGCCAGTAAAATGAAATGAAAATGATGTTTCCAAAACTGGACTTAAAACCAATGGCTTATTGGACAATTGTGTGGAATACTTAGTAACTTAACCATTACTGCTGCTTTATGCACTGACAAGCCTATTCAGGTGTAGAATACCTGAAATTTTAAGTAAAATTTCAGAAGGACTAAAGGCTTCTGGTTAGCATATGTGGACTAAAGGGAAAGAAGCAGTCCACCGACTGCACTGCAGTTAGGTCACTGTGCCCCCTTTCCTGCCACCTTTTCATCTCCCTGGTCTCTGAGCCAGCATGTTGGAGAATGAACTCTTTCCCATACTCTGGTGTCCACTGATGGCGCGTGCTTATAATATTTGGACTCTGTTAGATGCATCTATCTTAAGTCAACATCTTTATGCACAAAAGGTGAAAAAGTAATGAGGGTAAATATGATAAAGGCTGGACTAGACTGCACCACTCCTTGGCTCGAAGCCCTTCAGCGGCTTCAGGTTTCTCCCAGGGGAAAAGCTGGAGTCCTTACATGATCTGCCTTCCCTGCCCACACTCCCTCTCTAATCTCAGCCCCTGCTCCTGTCCCCTTCTCACATGTCTCCCGGCTGCTCTGCCCTGTTGTGGTGCCGGAACATGCCAGCTAGGCTCCTCCCTTAGGGTTTTCCACTTGCTTTTCCCTCTGCCGCAAGGCGCTTCCTCTCAGTCTCTGAAAGACTGAGTCTGGAGGGACTCCAGGGGACTGGCTTCCCTCCTTCCAGTTTTTGCTCAGTTTTCTCGCGGAGCTTAGTGAGGCAAGCCTATTTAAACCACAGTCCTCACCACCACCCACTTGACGTCTGAGGCCTACGAAACTCCTCTAACTTCCTTTTCACAGAACTTGTCGCTTTCTAAAATGCTGTATGTTTTTCTTATTTCATCATCTACTGTCAGTCCCCTCCCACATCCTTCTCAAACACTAAACTTCACGCTCCTTGTGGACAGGGACTGGGGTCTGTTTGGCTTATCGGTGAATCCCATACTTAGGACAACACTTCATACCTAGCAGGTGTTCAATAAATACTTGTTGAATAAATAAACAGATAAATGCTGTGATTAAAAGTCATTTACTCATTGAATAAATGTTAGTATAAAGACATTATGCTAAATACTTTGAAAATACAAAGCTGGTTAAGACCTATAGCTTATACAGTAGTGATTTCACCTGCATTAACACCCCATTTGCAGGGGAAGAAGTGACAGTTTCCCAAAAGAGGTGCAGTACGTTGGGATTTTTATAGGTTTTATGCAAGAGCAGTTTCTTCAATATGAAGATTAAAAGGGCTAAGATTATGTTGGAGTAGGGACAATTACAAAGACCTCAGGGAGGAGGTAATATTTGAGTTGAGGCTTGAGGGAGGTTGGATTTGTCCGTGCTGAGTTGGAACGGGTAGGACAGGGAGGGAAGATTTTTGCAGGTGGAGGACACAACATAGATGGAAATCATCCAGGAAATCATATAAGGACAACTAAGCAAGCTGTTTGTTTTTGCTGAAATATAAGGAATATGAGGAGTCAGCTGGTTTCAGATTAGAGAGCACTTTAAATGATAGGGTGTTCTGGAGCATAAGAGAGATACAATTTCAAGCAGAAAAGTCTGGGCTGCCATGGATAGAATGGCCCAGAGAGGGGGATGCTAGCCACAGATGAGAAAACTTTTGCCAACAGTCTGGAAGGACGGCAGTGGGGCCCGGGGAAAGGGAGTAGCAGTGGAAATGCAAAGAATAAATGAATAAAAATTATGGGCATCTATTTAAAAAGGTAACTAACCGGATAGAATATATGGGGGGGGGGACAAGAAAAGGGAAGAATAGTAGCACAAATGTTCTAATTATTAAAAACCTGCAAGTCAGGGGTGCCCGGGTGGTTCAGTTGGAGGAACATATGATTCTTAATCTCAGGATTGTAAATTCAAGCCCTGTGTTGGGTGTAGAGATTACTTAAAAATAAAAAAATCTAAAAAAAAAAAAAAAATTAAAAAACCCAAATCGTTATTTATTTAGTTCATTACAAGATCCATAAATACCCTAAATTTCAAATCAATCCACGCACTTGCTTTTCTACTCCTTAGTTTCTCTTTCCTGAAGTAACTGAAGCTCAAAGAACTGTGGAATGGATTTGACATGAGTCTGAGTGTAATGTCCAGGAGCTGCCATATGAGCAAGAGGTGTGAGGGCCGTAGGCGTCGCCATGTTGACCACAACATAGAGACCACAACACGGACTTACCCCTTAAGGGGAGCCATGTGTTGGAGTCTAAGAGTGAAGGGAAGAAGAGAAAGAGACACCGATATGTCACTATTATCTGCATTTTACTGCAAGGAAGCTGAGTCTTAGAGTGGTCACGGTGCCTGTATTTGTGTTGCTAGAAGGTAGCAGCTTGAGGGGCGCCTGGGTGGCTCAGTCGGTTAAGCGTCCGACTTCAGCTCAGGTCACGATCTCACGGTGCGTGAGTTCGAGCCCCGCGTTGGACTCTGGGCTGATGGCTCAGAGCCTGGAGCCTGTTTCCGATTCTGTGTCTCCCTCTCTCTCTGCCCCTCCCCCGTTCATGCTCTGTCTCTCTCTGTCTCAAAAATAAATAAACGTTAAAAAAAATTAAAAAAAAAAAAGAAAGCAGCTTGAGGATTGAAATTCAAATTTTGCCTGTGAAGCTTATGGAAGTATGTATTAGAGAAACCTGTTATTTCCTTAACTACCAAATGAATTTTTCTAAAGAAGTCCCTGCTATGCTCCCCCTCCCTGTCCCCTTTTCTTTCTTCAGTGTCCTCTGAGAGCTCCTAACCAAATGCTAGGTACACAGTAGGTGCTTTGGTTGAATGACATATTATTTTCTTTGAGAAAATCTAAGCTACCTTGAGTATTTTCCCCTTGCTGATTCTTACAATGAAAATATACTTCAAAAAATGATAATATGTGAATTTAAACAGTGAAAATTATATTCCATACAAGATAGCTTTCAAACACCATGAAATAAAATACTACAGTGCTTAGCACTAGAGGCTATTAACCTAATTAGTGTACTAAGCATGAAATATAAATGATCATACTATATTGCGAAAAAATAATTGAAAATAATGGCTAACTACGTTTCAGAATTATACAAATGATACAATTATTTTATCTTATAAATGTTAAGATGACAGGAATATTGTTAAGTAAATGGATTAAAAAGATGAGTTTCAAGGAATCCTATAATTTTAATATTACCTGCTAGAATTGGGCATAAAGCTTTGAGTATAGTTTAAACTGGCTACTTTGGTTAGGGAAAGGCAAAGTTTGCCTTCTATTGCACTGTGGTGTATTTCGAGTACTTTCTCCTTCTAGCTTAATAAGGAGAGCAGGTTTAGGAGTTCCAGGGAGAGGTTAAGAAGCATAAATAAATACAGGGCAGACCAAGTACGACTTACAGTGGTCTTTAACATGGCTCACCTTTAAGTGGTAGAAAGCAGGAAGAAAAAAGCCACAGAGACTGCAGAATGGAGACACTCTGTTAGAGCAAAAATCATATTTTTTTTGGTCATGTGTACCTCAAACCAGTACGGCATCTGACTTCAAACAGTCATTCACTGAGGAAAAGTCAATTGACCAGTGAAAGAATTACAAAGGGAGCCTGAGAAACAAGGGCCCTTTGAACATATAAATCTAAGCATGATCTTTCAGTGGTTTTCCACCACCAAGATGTAGAACTCAAATGCTCTAGCGGGACAAACGTGATGTGCTCCAGCCCCTGCCTGGGGGGCAGTCACACCCCTCACCACTGAGCTGATGTCCCATAATAACGGGTCCTGGAAAGACCCCTCTACAACTGCACCCCTGCTCCCCCTCAACGTCTTCAATCTCCCTCTGACTGGGGCCTGAAACTCGGGCCTCCTCCTTGAAATTGTCCATGGTACCATTTTCTCCCCTTGTTTTTCCACTGTGGTGGCACTTTGAAATATAGTCCACTGGAATTCTCTCTGTGTGCCATAGACTGGAAGCTGAGTCTGGCTCCTCTCTGAATAGCCAGCAGTTTACAGGGTCAGGCTGTGCCATAAAAGTCCTTTGAATGAAAGAAGGAACAGAGTGTTGGCAAGAAGAGAAGAGAAAGTATTGGGCTCAAATAGGCCAGGAAGCTGATTTGCAGCTGGTTGTGCAAAGAGGGTCCTCTGAAAAGATCTGCTTTCCAAATTCCACCTTCAGTGCCTGAAGTTGAGTGTATCTGAGACTAAAACAACTTGCTTTTTGGTTAGAAAAGTTAGAGTTACTTGTTATTTGGTACTGCATGAGCTGGAAGAAATTGCATTTTTGTCCGTATTTTGTTGATTTTTAAAAGTTGTTTGTTTTAGGGGCGCCTGGGTGGCGCAGTCGGTTAAGCGTCCGACTTCAACCAGGTCACGATCTCGCGGTCCGTGAGTTCGAGCCCCGCGTCAGGCTCTGGGCTGATGGCTCAGAGCCTGGAGCCTGTTTCCGATTCTGTGCCTCCTGCTCTCTCTCTGCCCCTCCCCCGTTCATGCTCTGTCTCTCTCTGTCCCAAAAATAAATAAAAAAAGTTTTTTTGTTTTAAATGTCAGACTTGCAGAAAGACTGAAGGGAAAATGCAAAGACTTCTCATATACAAATTGTCTAGATATTAGCATTTGCCATCTTTTTAAGTGAGTCATTTAAGAGAAATTGCAGAGATGTATTTCCTAAAAGCAAGAAGTTGTCTTAGGTAGCCACGCTACAATCCACAAGATCAGGAGACAGACTAACCCCAAGACAGTGCTATTAGCTAAGCTATAGAATATTTTGCCAATTGACTCCACGCCTTTTGTAAGAGAGAGAATCCAAAGCCACATGCTTTGTTCAAGCCATCCTGTCTCCAGTTTTCTTTAACCTGGAACAGCATTTGAGTCTTTCTTTGTATTTCGTAGCCCTGACGTTTTGTGAGTGAAGCCAATTATCATATAGAATGTCCATCATTTAGGGTTGCCTTGAGGTTTCGTCCTGAATTTAGTTTTGGATTTTGAGCTTTTGTGGCAATGTCATGGAAGGGGTGCTAAATTCTTCTCAGTGCTTCATACCGGGAAGCAGAGACGAGATCTGCTGGTGGTGTTAACTTTGATCACTTGGCCAAGGGGAGATTTACCACGTTCCTCCACTTTCAAGTTCCTATTTCATCCTTTCTAATGAATTCTGTAGAGAGATACTATGATATCATATAATAATCCTCTTCATACTTTCACCCACCACTTTCAGCATCCCGTATGACACTTCCCCGAATCAGTTACTCTGCTGCCAAATGGCGAGCTTCTAAGTTCATGACTTCCAGGGGGCTCTGACTGCATCATCTGCTCAATCTCACACTTTCACCTCACTGTTCTTTTGGTTGGGGTACCCTCTAAAACACCCATCTCAGAAGACTTTAACCTTCATAATCAAACTTTAAATAGAGCAAATCCCAGTATTAATTTAGGACCATGAGTTACCACCACAACAGCTAAATCTCGTTTTGAAAAATTAAACCTGCATTTTCTTTTTTTCTAACCACTACCTTTCTTGATCATTTTATTTGTAGATTCAGAAGTGGTTCAATTTGCAAAACTATTACAGTTTCTGTCAACATAGGTAACATGAAATAGAAAGTTGAAGAAGCCATCCAGATCATTACAAACTTTACTTCTTTCTGTTGGTAAAAGTATTACCACCTCTCTGTTTTATTCTCGGGGCTCAGTGTGTGTGTGTGTGTGTGTGTGTGTGTGTGTGCAGAGTGGTGAGCAGGAGATGGGAGAGGATGGGAGGTGGGGTGGCATAGGGTTGCCTGCCCAAGGAATCTTAGAAGTCTACATTGATAAAATGTAAGGAACAATTATTCAACTAGGCTTATTTTGTCTATATAAATATATTTGCCTCTATAGAAGCTTTCACAAAGTTCCTAGCATTTAAGCATTTAACCTCAAGCATTTAAGGTTTTAGGCCTAATTTTGATGAAGACATATAGACTCCTTAATTAAAGCACGTGGGAAAAACACCACCTTTCCTTTGTGACTATCTTTTCCAACAGCGGAGCTTCATATGCGGCTATGGCAGATCCACGCATAAAATGGGTGGTCACGTGTCCTCCCAAAGTCCTCTTGTCAGGATGCCCTGGCGCGGTGGCAAAGGTGTATCATTGCTGAACTCACCTCTCCAGCCAAGACTCCCAAGGCCATGACACCATAAACGATCCAACTGAAACGAAGAAGGAATTTCAGCAGGACATAATTCCCCAAATCACCATTTGGCCACAACTGTGTGTCAGCAGTTGTCCGGAAATTAGCGCCCCTGTTTACTTGTTGTTTCGTAGCTTTGCAGGCACCGCGGCACAGCTCTCATCTGCTTTCCCGGACCAGCAGAGGCCTTGCCGCGTTTCCTGGGGCTCCATTTCTGCGACGCTAAGAAGTTCCCAAAGTGGCAACCAGGGAAAAGACAGGAAAAGACGGGCAACCGAAGCCTCCTGCTCGCGCTTGCCGTTAGTGCCTGTGCTCTGTCTGGCCTATCATACACCATTACAGTTGATCAGGCTTAAAAGGCAAACTCAGATTTTCAAGCAGAGCAGTCACTGGAGTACATTTATGGATCGTGTTCTCATTCCAATACGGTTCCCAGGGGACGGAGTGCACAGCACAAGTAACGTATCTGCAGCCTCCCTTCAATATAAGTTTTGCATAAAACAGAAATGCTAGGTCTGTAAACAATATGAGTGCCTGCCATGCACATGGCAACCAGAAGGTGGCGCGGTCTCAACATTGACCAAGGGTCTCGGCTCCACCGTTGAATCCAAGCAAATTTATTTGTGATGAGTGCTTCTTGCACTGTGCACGTCCATTTACGCATTTGTGTCTGTCCGCACTACATACAAACCCCTTCCCATGCCTAGAGACAGAACTCTTTGCTGGTTTCCATTGTCTTTGTATCCCTTCCCCTTTTAAATTAATACTGCTTTGCTTTATGCATTAGAAGACTTGAATGTTGCTCTTTCCTTATCTTCCTATTCGAAGCATTTTGTTAATGAAATCTAAATGGAGCCTCGTGCTTACATAGTCTTTGTAACAATTTCATCGTATGAGGAAGATCTTAATTGTAAATTCGTTCATAAAGAGTTTAGTTCAACCGGTAAGTAATTCTTTGGTCAAAATTAGCAAAATGAGGAACGCACATGGAGTGATGTGCATGCGAACGTTTAAAACGGGCATTCTAAATTTCAGATGTGTTAAATATTGCATTTATATCTCAGATTCCATTATACGGAAAGAACACGGCCAAGAGCTTCACTAGTATTTTTCTTTCAGTAAGAGAAAAGAGACATGCCTTTGTGTTTTATGAAGTGGATTTCATTAAAAGGCATCAGAGGCTTTAATAGTAAAAACAAACAATATCTAAACAAGTTGTCAGCATTTCACAGCAACTTGTGAACACTGGTAAATGGGCACAATTTTGATACTAAGAAAGTTCCCTTCTCAAGGCCACTAAGTGAACTCTCAGAGGACAGTCACCCTTCATTTGTGAATGAAACAAATGTACATGTCCTTGATGTACATTCTCGTGTTTACGGTTTCTTTCTTAGTCCCTTAGGTGGGAGGTCCATATCGAAAATGACCTCCTGTTTTCTGATATTCTGATATTCTTCTGTAAGCTCTCTTTTCTTACTACTCCTCTGTGCTGCCCCTCCCTCCCCCTCCCCACAGATGGGAATTTCTCTCGAAGCTCTTCCTTTAACTTGGCCTTCGAGGCATTGCCTCCTTCTGCCCCCACCATCTGGCAGCCTCCCCGCCCCTACACCCCTATGCAATTTCTCCCTTCTTCCCAATATGCTTGTCAGGATGCTTATTGGAAGGTGTGGCTCTTTCTGGGAAGCTTACTTCGCTCTTACATAATAGGCAGCATCTAAAATTAATTGAGCCAAACTGCCATTCAGTCTTGTGGAGTCCAAATAGCAACACAGGGAAAATAATACATATATAATATATATATATTATATATATATTATATATATTATTCCCATCTGACCATCCAACCAAGCACTCCCTCAAAAAAGAAATCACCAGTCGGCCAGATATTTCTCTCCTCAAAATATGTGAGGCCCAGTGGGTGAAATCCGTAACCATGGCAGGTCTCTCATCTTGGGACATTTTAAAAAACCTATTTAATACGTACAAACAGGCCATACCTCAGAGAGCCCAAAAGTTTTATATTATGTGTCCTAACCTCAACCTGTCATGCCTTAAAATCAATAATGGCATTTTCATGGGGAGCCTGGGTGGCTGCGTCAATTGAGCATCTGACTTTGGCTCAGGTCATGATCTCACCGTTCCTGAGTTCAAGCTCGGTATCTGGCTCTCTGCGATCGGTGTGAGCCCCCTTCAGATCCTTTGTCTCCTGTCCTCTTCTCTCTCTGCACCTCCCCTGCTCGTGCTGTCTCTCTCAAACATAAACACACATTTAAAAATAATAATAATGACAGAGAGGCGCCTGGGTGGTTCGGTTGGTTGAGTGCCAACTTGGGCTCAGGTCCTGATCTCATGGTTCATGAGTTGCAGCCCTGCGTCAGTCTCTGCGCTGACAGCTCAGAGCCTGGAGCCTGCTTTGGGCCCTGTGTCTCCCTCTCTCTCTCTGCCCCTCCCCTGCTCATGCTCTCTCTCTCTCTCTCTCTCAAAAATAAAATAAAAAACTTAAAAACTTAAAAAACTTAAAAATTAAAAAAAATAATGGCGTTTTCTGCTTCCTCTTGGTTCCACTTCTACTCATGCCATAAAGAAGAGAAATGAAAGGTTAACCTCATACTGGCTCTATGACATTTTGAGTCTCCCTTCAAATCCTGGAATATCCCCGTGTATGCCCATTCTGGCACAGATCAGAGAATGGCAGGCTCGGGGGATGCCATATGGCCACAAGCCTGCATGTTACACTGGGCCATGCTGGGCCTCAGGTACCCCCAGCCAGGCTTAGATCTGGTCTTGGTCTCAAGGGCCAAAACTGAATTGTAAGAAGCCCTCGGGGGATGAAAGTCCAATCCATGGAGGGCTGTGAATAGATACATCAACCTGGAAGTGTTTCAGGAATCTACATTAATTGAACTGCGTTGTCATCCTGTCAGATCAATCACGAATTAAAGCCCTTTTCTGCTCTAGGATAAGCAGTGAAGTGAATGCTGCTTTCTTCTGTAGGGGCAAGGTGGAGAAAATTCCCCTGGCATGGCCTGGGGCTCTTTAGGATACTGGAAGTTTTCTTCCACAAACTTGCAAAACCCCAATAGATACATCACCCATCATGGATGGAAGATAAAGTTTCAGGATTCTTTTCCTGGCATCCAGTAGGTGCTCAATAATTTCAAAGTAAACGTATTCTCAGGTTCTTGAAGTTAAATGTGGGGGTGGAATTGCATCCTGAAACCTCCCTTCTGCTGCCTCTTTTCCCTTCCCCGTATCTTAGAGGTTCTGGCTTTCTACTTATCTCCAGTGTATACTCTCCAGATATACACCTCCAGTGTATATCTCCAGTGTATACCTCTGAAGTCACTCCTGCCTTCCTTCGGGGATTGGGGTGGGGTATGACAACAAAGGTCAACTGAGGTCTCATACTGTTTCCTTAATGAAGCATAACAATTCAAATCAACTAAATTTAGACTTCAGAACAGCATAATACTACCAATTATATAGGAGTAAAAGGAGGAAGCAGAGCAGGTACAGAAAGAGTTCGGAATGGAATGGGAAATGGAAAAAATGTAAGGATAAGAAAGCAGGAAAGAGGTGGAGAGAGTGAACGGTGATCATCGTACTGGAGAAAAACCTGGCTAGTGGTTTTGTAAACTTTTAAACACTTAAAATTTTTTTCTGATGCCTTATTTTTCTCCCAGTTTTATTAGCATATAATTGACATATAATTGACATATCACATTGTAATACTTGTAGTGTGCAACGTAACGATCTGGTATATGTATATATTGTGAAACATCACCAGGATAAATTTAGTTAATGTCCATTACCACCAGTGATTGTGTTTAAAGGATTGCTTTCCAGCCTGTGCTTGAGTCCCCTCACTTGTAAACGTGCACCTTCTTCTGAAAACCACTGTGCAGATTATATGGGTTGACAGGTGAAAATACCCCGATTGGCCAGTGGCATATGGTAAAGCCCTCACAAAGGCTAGCTGTTATTTTTTTTCCCTTATGGGCAAATCAAGATGATAAAGATGTCATATCTTTACAAATTAACTTTTTAAATAACAAATTAATTTTTAGACTTAACAAAATTACAACAAAGACTCCAGTGGGATGTGGGGTACGGAGAAATTAATAAAATTATTGAGTTAATATGAAAGAATAGAAAACTAATTAAGAACATTTCCCAAAAAATGATTCAGAGAACTTTTTGACTTGTTGTAAAGCAAGACTAATAAAGCAGCAGCAGTAGAGAAGAATTATAGAAAAATCAGCAAAGTGCATGTGCAGTCTTGTATAGCTTCTTTCACAATAAGGAAGCATCACATACCAAATGCTGTTTAAAAATAACTACTTGGGAGCACGACTGAGTGGCTCAGTTGGTTAAGCCTCTGACTCTTAATTTTGGCTCAGGTTACGATCTCATGGTGTGCGAGTTCGAGCCCCACGTTGGGGTCTGTGCCGACAGCTCAGAGCCTGGACCTGATTCCGATTCTGTGTCTCCCTCTCTCTCTGCCCCTCCCCTGCTCACAATCTGTCTCTCTCTCTCTCTCAAAAATAAATAAACATTCAAAAAATAAAAATAAATAAGAATAACTATTTGGAAGGATCTTGGTGGCCTTTTTCGGTCATTTACTCTACACCAAGCATTGTGTTTGCTCTCACACTGGCCTTTGGCAGCTGGTCATTTTAGTTACTACCCAGTGGGCACCACGACCCATAATAAGTATGAAGCAGATTGGTCAAATTAAACTTAAAACCTAAAACCAAAAGGCTAGAAAACACATGTGACTATTTAATTGATCTCAGGAATGTAAAGGGCTTTTTAAAAATTACTTTCTTGGGGGGGTGCCTGGGTGGTTCAGTGTTTGAACGACCGACTTCGGCTCAGGTCATGATCTTGTGGTCCGTCATGATCTCGTGGTCTGTGGGTTCAAGCCCTGGATCAGGCTCTGTGCTGACAGCTCAGAGCCTGGAGCCTGCTTCAGATTCTGTGTCTCCCTCACTCTCTTCTGCCCCCTCCCCCCACCCCCGCTCATGCTCTGTCTCTGTCAAAAATAAATAAATGTTAAAAAAATAAAATAAAATTACTTCCTTTTTTCCCCAAGTTTTATTGAGATCTTGACATATACCATATGTAAGTTTAAGGAGTACATGGTGATTATTTGATAACCATAGATATTGAGGAACGATCACCACAATAACACCTCTGTCTTCTCATGTAATTACCATTTTGTAACGAACTTTTAAGTATAAAAGGAAGGAAAAGGAAAGTTGATGGGACATGCTAAGTTTAAAAAATTAACTTACGTACGCAAAATTGTCCTAAAAAGTAAAAAGGCCATTGGCACATCGGGAGAAATATTTGCAGTAAGTATAACAGAGCACAGGACTATTATCATAAATGTATAAGAATTTGTTGGGATCAGAAAAATTCTCAATGAGCCAACAGAAAAGTGGGCAATGAACATTAACAATTAAGAAACAAAATAATTAATACGGTGGGCAATAAGTATTTGGAAATATTCATACTCAGCAAAATTAAATACAAATTAAAACACTTTTACAACTATCTGGTTATTAAATTTTTTTTAATTTCATAATGCTAGTAAGATAGCCATGTGTCTGATAGACAGCAAGCAAGACTGTAAAACATGGACTTTCTAAAAGCAATTTAGCAATCTATTTCATAAGATTTTTTTTTATCATTCTTAATTTTTAAGCCACAAATTCCACTTTGGGAAATCTCCTCCAAGAAACTAGCTAAATATAGGGTGAAATTTTTTATAAAGTGAAAAATAAACCAGATACAATGTTGATGTGTATAGCGGAAAGGCTGAGTAAGTTTCATACATCTCTTGATGGAATACTACGTTTCCACTAAAAATAATGTTTTCAGATAATTTTGGAGAAAATATTATAAGATAGAGTTAAGTGACTACAGCAGGACTTCAAATTATACTTGCAACACATTTCCATTAGGAAGCACATTGTCACAGCTTTGAAAAGAGAGAAGATTGGATTGTTTTGTCTTTCATATGCTTTGCTTTATTTTCTAGAAAGTCTATCAAAAGTCGTGTCTTACCTTCATAGTCTAAAAAGGTATTAATTTTTCGTGGTCCTACTTTCTCTACTTTGTGTAACTCCACACGCTTTACGATATAAAAGATGGGTAGAGACAAAAAAAAAAAAGACAAGATTAAAATATGAGGCTGATCAAGACATTACTTGAGAACACTAGCATGAGAAGAACAGAAATGCATTTAGTTATGAAGTGTGGCAGGGAGGAGAGAAGAGCCAGAAAAGGAATTTAAAAAGACGGTAGACACTGAATGCTTCGACAGGAGTGAGGACCCGGGGTCAAACCCCAAAATTCACCGAGGCCCTAGGCTTCAGAAAGCATCTGGATTAAAAAGTGACTGGGTTACCATTTTGCCTTCTCATTATGTAAATCCTCACATCTTAAAACTGGAGGCTGAACTCTGAGTAGGTTTTCCAGAGCAGCAGAACAGAGAGCATGCTCTAGTTTGAAGCGGTCATTACCAAAGCAGTATCACCCCGAGGGTGACAGGGAGCAAGTCCAGGGCTTCCCGGGCCAGGGGTTCCCACCTGTGTCAGCATTAATTCCTCATCTCTGGCTTGACAATCAGGAGAGTGTTCAGTCCTGAAACCACTGACCTAAAAAGTGTCCCTGTGGAGCCTGTCATTCCGGTGCTATTCTGATGGCTTCTGGGCTGCTTATGACATTCTTGGCAAGCTGTGGTCACCTGGAGACCAGAGCCGTGGTCCCAAGGAGGGTGGGAGGTCCTCCAAGGTCCTCCCTTGGAGGGTCCCTCCAAGGAGGGTAGCAGCCCCTCAGCTACAGTGGTTGCTCCTACGTTGGAACCTGAGCTCGCCATTGCCCAATCTCCTAATTGTTGTTGTTGTTTTTAAAGACTGAGCTAGAAATGTAGATTTTTTAAATGATACGTTTCTTCATTCTTAAGATCGGCAGTAAATTAAAAATATTTAAGACTTGTGCTGGGCAACTCTTTGTGAGCCAAACAGAACATGCTTGTGGGTCTCGTCCAACCCAAAAGCTACAACTTGAGACTTCCATCCTATAGCGTCAGGTGTGACCAAATGGTCTCTATCCTAAAAATAAGGTGTCAGGCTTGGTGAGGGAGTAAAGGTGTAAAAGTGAATAAAACAAGTTGTCTGCCTCTCGGGAGGTTCGTGTGTGGTGCAGGAGACAGAGAGGGTAAGTGCAAATACAACGATGTGGTGTTACAGAGAACAGAGGGAAATGCTGCTTTATATAAGAGGTAGCTTTGCCTGAAGGAAATCAAGGAAGGCTTCATGGAGAAGGTGGCACTAGATTTGGGTGTGTTCTGGGATTCCCAAACAGGAAGCGCTGTAGAGTTTGGTTTGCTTTCCGAGGGCAAGAGTTTATTTGGACTGAACCGCAAAGTCAAGCCTTTTCTGATCCATGATCGTTTTCTTATGCAAAGTCAAGCCTTTTCTGATCCATGATCGTTTTCTTAGGAGTGAAAACCAGCTCCATCCTGAAAAAAATGGAAGCAAGACCAAGGAAACAGCAAATAAAGAACAGAAATGGGCAATGTTTGGAGGACTGAAATAAAAATGAAAGAGCGTTTAAAAAAGTATGGAAGGATGAGAAGCTGTGGGAAACAGAATGTCTACATCAGAAGAAATTCAGTAAAATGAGAAGTGAGTTCATAATGGCTTTAAGAAATGCCTTAAAATTCTGGGATTGTTTCAGGGCCCCTGGGTGGCTCAGTCAGTTAAGGAACCAAGTCTTGATTTCGGCTCAGGTCATGATCTCGCTGTTGGAGGGTTCGAGCCCCACATCGGGCTCTGTGCTAACAGTGCAGGGCCTGCTTGGGATTCTCTCTCTCACTCTCTCTCTCTCTCTGCCCCTCCCCTGCTCTTGTTCTCCTGCTCTCTCAAAATAAATAAACTTAAAAAAAAAACAAAACAAAACCTCTGGGATTATCTGAACATTTGGTCCCCTGCAGAGGAAAGGTGGACAATATGAGAAATGAATAGTTTCTCAGACTAGGCTATGTGCGTCTAGCAAGGAGGCACTGGTGATTGAAAATATTAATACCTACAGAGTTTTCTCTTAGGATGTAGACTATTCATAACTAATGCTGCACTGCAAACTCTAAATGCTTAATAAGTGTGGTTATAATGCTATCCTGTTTCCCATGTTGAGCTATTTTGGGGACAAACTTTTCACATAATGTCCTAATTAAGTAATCCCAATCAAATATTTGTGGCATTAATTCTTTGGTCACAGCAGTGCTCTGGGAGGCGTATTATCCCTGACTGGATCCGCCTGTGTGCTGCACACCCAGTAGAGAGAAAAGAAGACTTTTAAGAAAAGAAGTGGTTACTCCATTCTTACATACAATTAGCTCATAATTATCCTTCAAAGCAAATACGATTACCCTTTTCATTCTACACATAATTCTTAGGTTGGATATTGCCAAGTTGGGACTTGTGTTCCATTTCAAGGTTTCCCTTGATGCTAATTTTAACCTGAATTCATCTGGATAAAAACATCTATGAGACAAGAAAGGGACAGCAGCACGATTTTCCCTGAACGCCACTCCTCCAGAAGAGAAAAATGCTTGTACCCAAGGATACCATGTTGGTCAGGATAGGCTAAGTTATGTTGCAGTAACAAATAATCCTTAAGCCTCCATGGCTTAATATAGCAAAGATTTATGTCTTACTCACATTTCATGTGACAATGTTTGCATTCCTATGTACTTCCCTGCTCCCTGTGGAGAAGGGAAGAGGATGTAGTGAATCATGTGCTAGCCCTTAAAACTTCTGTCCAGAGATTATCCAGTCACCTCTATTTCATTGGCTAAAGCTAGTCATGCTAATCTGACTTCAAAACGGGCAGGGATATGCAACCCTACAGTATACCTAAAAGGAGCACTGCAATATTTATGGACAGTTTTAATGGCTATCATAAGCATAGTCCCTGGTACGAGAAATTTCCTTTTTAGGTTACTGCAAAGTATAAGCTAATACCTACTAGGCTCTTGATCCATGCCCCAACTTACCACTCAAGAGGAGGCAGAACTTAGGGGGGTATGAAAATGAAAAGATTATCCTTTTCCTCAACAAGTTTTCAGACCAGTGGCAGGGAGGGAGATGATGATATGCACATAAGTAGCCACAATATTTTGTAATAATTGCCAGAATGGAGAGGAGCACAGAACAACGAGATCAAGGGGAAGGATTAAGAGACATACATAAGATATAAATAAAGGCAATTGTGACTGAGTAGTTATTGGGCATGAAAGAGAGACAAATCTTAGATGCTTCTCAGGTTTCTGATTTGGTTATCTGGGTAGATATCAAGAAAGAGGTCAAGAAATCAAGAATCAAGAAAAAGGTCACAGCATTCAGAACAATCTTGGGCAAGAGTAGAGAGAATGTACGAATTGCAGTTGATCCAAATTGTTCTTGAGTACTGAGGAGACTGAAGCAGAGCAGTCCAGTCACTACCTACACATAGAGGGCTGGACTACTGACAACCATTCACATTTAGTTGAGCAACTACTTATAGAGGGCCTACTGTATGGAGTATTTTGCAATATGGATACAAAGATAAAACATAATCCATGCCACTGAGGAGTTAATTCTAGTAGGAGCAAAAGACACATCAAATGATAGCTCTGGAAGATGGTCCCTATTATAAGAGTTGTGTAGAGTGCTCTGAGAGACTAGCAGGCTTCTTTTTTTTTTTTAATTTTTTTCAACGTTTTTTATTTATTTTGGGGACAGAGAGAGACAGAGCATGAACGGGGGAGGGGCAGAGAGAGAGGGAGACACAGAATCGGAAACAGGCTCCAGGCTCCGAGCCATCAGCCCAGAGCCCGACGCGGGGCTCGAACTCACGGACCGCGAGATCGTGACCTGGCTGAAGTCGGACGCTCAACTGACTGTGCCACCCAGGCGCCCCATGACTAGCAGTCTTCTAACAAAGGTTAGAACATTGATGGTGTTTCTTATTCAAGAAAGTCTTCTTGTAGGTGATTCTTAGCTGAGTGTAGGAAGTTGGACAGAAGCACTTTGGGCATAGGTAAGCATGTAGTTACAATTGTCTGTAGTTAAAATTCCTGGATTTAGATCCTGGGTCAATTATTTTCTTGTGCAAGTCACTGAAACCTCTCTATACCTCGGTTTTCTAATCTCCAAAATGATGATAATAATAATTTTGCAATACCCATTCGAGGTAATGCTGAGGATTAGATGCAATCATGGTACATGTAAGAGCAAGGTACAAGTCCAAACATACAGCAAGTGCTCAATAAACATCATTATTATTGTTACATTTATTATTTGCAATTTGAGATGGGGGAAGGCTATTACATACAACAGATAGAGGAAAACAAATGTTTATAAAATCATAAAAATAGGTTATTTTGATAGCTATAAGCATTTGGCTATTGTAGACTTAAGGTGTGAGTCAGAAAGAGGTAAGACAGGAACCTGGAAAGGCCACCAGATGGGGGACTGCTCTACTGGAAGAACACCTATTTATGGGTTTTAGGAAAAGGAAAGATGATCATATTTATGTTGTTAAGGACTCTTTCTAGCAGCTGTTTGGAACTGTAGGGAGAAAGAATGGAGCCAAAGCATTCATTAAGCGTATATTGCAATTTTGTAGGTCAAAAATGGATTAAGACTGAATTAAGCGATAATAATGGGTATAGAGCAGAGTGAATGGACTCAAGAAACACTTAGGAAGTAAAACTAGCAAATATTGTGATTAGACAGGGTCAGGGTGAGAGAGAAGATGTTCTCTCAGCTTTCCTCCTTGGGTTCCAGGAGGATGATAGCGCTACAAACTATGTTAGAAGCCTGGAGAAAAATTCAATTTTGGGGGGAGGGTCGTGTTGTATTTGTGAGACTTAGAAGTGAAAACAATCAGTTGGAGCCTGGGAGAAGTTTAGAGCTACAGATAAATAATTGGTGTGTTAATTAAGAGAGTAGGTGATCTCCAGAAGCATGCGTCAAGAGGAAAGATCAGAGGCTGAGGGTAAAACTCTGGTGAATCCCAGCAACCAACGGGTGGGAAAAGGAAGAGGAACACATGTAGGAAACTTAGAAAAATGGCCAAAGAGATTTTAAAAAATAGCAAAGTCTATTCATATGGGAGCTAAGGAAACAGTCATTCGCTTATTCAAACAACCAATATATTACACTTGATCTTAGCCAAAAGGTTGAGAAGCGATGAAACAACAAATATATTAAGCATCTACTCTGCCGAGCACTGTGGCCCATATTCAGACAAGAGTGTAGATGAAGTGGACTGAAAATTGTCCGTTATGTTTAGCCATGAGGAGTTTCACTGATGACCTAAATGGGAGCAATTTCTGTGGAATGTTGAAAGCAAAAGCCTGAAAACACGAGTATAAAAAATGGATGATGGGTGAAGAGGAAGAAACAGTAAGAGTAGATAAGTTGTGCACAAGCTTTATGTATGAAAATATGTAGTTAAAAGAAAAGAAAGCCAAGTTTGCAAGTGAAAGACGATGGACGAAGAGAAGACAGTGAGGAATACAGAGAGGGATTTCTCAGATTAGATGGAACTATGAAAGGGGTTACATAGTAGAAGGCAAAAGGAGAGGATTTTCACAAGTAATACACATTTATTTCTGATATCATTTTCATTTCTAAATTTTTAATTTGCAATTTCTATTCCTCTTCTGAGAACTCTATCTTTTCATTGATTTCAAGAGTGTTTGTCTTGACCTTGTGGAACATACATATAATAGCTGCTTGAAAATCTTTATCTGATAATTCTAACATCTGGGTCATCGCAGTTGGCACTTGTTGATTCCCTTTGGAATTACTCACACTTTCCTAGTTCTCTGTAAATTGAATATTTTTTATTATATCATGGACACTTTTAAGATGGTGTTTAGATTCTAGATCCTGTTAAAATCCTTCAAGATTTTTTGAGGAATGTTTATTATCTGTTTGTTTGAGAAGCCTTCAAGCCAGTTGCTCTCAGGTTGCAATTTCTGTCGCACCTTCTGGGAGCGATGGTTCCAATACCAGCTAAGTTGTCAAAGCTGTTGATATGCTACTTTGGGTCTGCTGTGAGCATGTGCCGCACAGGTAGTCTGAGACCTGGGTGATGGTTTCCATCAAAGCTCAGTTCTCAGAGCTTTTGCTGTGCTCCTTTGGGTCTCTCTTAAGCACAGCCCAAGAGCAAACCTGAAAGTTATTCATTCACAGAATTAGGAGAAACCCTTCTCCAAATGTCTCATCCTCAGAATTTCTCTCATACTCTCCATTTGGAAGGTACCCCTTACTCTGGTTCTCTTGCCACAAAGATGGAGTTTATCTTGGAGTTTTAGCTGCCCGCACTATCACTGCATAATTCCCATGACTGTAGCTACCCCAGACAAATTGGGGAGAAAAAGATAAAGAAAACAGAGTTCCCCTCAGTACTCTCCCAACTGCAGGGGCCCCTTTGCCCAATTCCTCAATCCAGAGGACATGGTTTCTATCAGAGTTCACATATATTGTGCGGCCCACACACGGGCTCCACCAGAGCCCAGCCTCGTGAAACCGTCAGAGAAAAAAAAAATTCCCCCCATATTGTTTGGCTCACAAAAGGCTATATCTCAGTGTTTGGGCCAGAAAGACAAAATTTATCTCAGAATGTGACATATCCATGGTGCTGCTGTGTCAGGCCCACTGGAGGACTGTCTTTGGTTCAAGTCCATGAAGGGAAAGAGGAAATAACAACAAAAGACACACTCACTGTCCATATGGATCCTTTTTTGTTTGTTTTGACTCCTCTCCCTGGTCTGTCTACTTTTGTTTCTTTTTCAGAGTCCTTACACACTTGCATTTTGCATTTGGAATGGAGACTTTAGTCATAGTTAGTAGGAAAGATAGACTATAGTAGGCTTACTCCCTCTCAGCTACACCAGAAGTCCCAAGGAATGAATTAAACACTAAGAGAAGCCCTGCATAAAATTAAGAGCCTAAAAGTTGGCTCTATATTGGAGGTTTACATACATTCAATGTCCTGTGGGGTCCGAAGCAGGACTGCAGTGGAGTGAGGGGTGAATGAGGGGTGGAGAAGGGGTGAGTGGGGATGGAAAAGGGGTGAGTGGGGGGTGGAGAAAGGGGGATGAGTGTGGACTATCTAGTTTGATTGTGAAGGAAGGTGAGGCCAAGAGCAGTATGAGTGGTGGTGGATGCACATTTAGCAACATCATTAGAGGACGGAGGTGAGAGGAAGTGCCCAAAGATTAAGGTCCGTTGATAGATTTGCCGTTGACAAGATGAGGTAGTTGTCTCTGATTTTCTATTTCCTCCCATTACATAATATGTGAAGTTATCAGCTGAGAATCAGAAGAAGCAGGAGTTCTTGAAGACTGAAGAAGAGACATGTTTGATAATCACCTTTCTAAGAAAAAGCAACTTCCCAGGGAAAGATTGGAGCGTTGAGAGGAAGTGAGGAAGGCCCACTATAGTAGTGGTGCTAACCCGAAAATCACATTCATCCATGCTCCTAGCTCCACAAGTTCTTACCTTCCTGTTCTCTAGTGGCTTTGCCCTGCAATCCGCATCTACAGTCCACGACCATAGTCACACACTGTACCCTGTGGTTATCTGCGTAGGAGCCCCATCAGAGGTAGGCCTGTGGGAGATAACCTGGGAATGAGGGGTACTGGGGATCCGGTCAAGCCAGAGAGAGGTCACGGCACCATAGAGGAAAGAGCACAGCAGTTAACAGGAGACTTAGGCTCCCAGACTAGAAAGAAACTCACCAGCCACCAAACTGAAGGTGCTTGGATGGAGGCATAAATGGGTGATGAGCCAAAAGACTGAAAACCTCAGGTCAGGAGTTTAAAACTGGGGAGTGAGAAGTGAAGCACAGGTCAGGAGGCACAAACTTTACACCAACGGGGATCTAGGTGGCCTTTCTTTCTACACAAACTACTGTATAGAGTGGGGGGTGGACATTTACAAATAAAGACAGAACCAGCTACTCTGAACTGTCACGCCTCTAAAATCAAACGGTACTAGTCTACTCTCTGGCTATCGTCTGTTATCCTTCACTCTTATTATATTTGCCATTCATCTTCATCACTTACGTTAGTCCCACAATTGATCCCTGCATTGTTCTCAGTCCATCAGCCCATCTGGTAGCTCGTGGTTTGCTCCCAACTTGAAACGCTGGCCTTTCATTTCATCCCCTCTTCCCTGGCACCCACAGAGCTCTTACCCCTTTTCCTTGTCTACACCTGTCCTGAAACCAGCTTCTCTCCACTGTAGCTCAATCCAGTGCTCTGACCTTTCTCTCCAGCTGAAATGCCTTCAAAATACATCACCCACCGGTCACTGTCAGTCATGTCTCCCACTCTGGCACTTGGTTCAGGCCACCGTCTTCTCCCTCCAGGGTTACCACAGCAGCCTCCTGGCTAACCTCCCTCCTGATACTCTTTCCCATGACTGGTATCTCGTCTAGTCGATGCTCCCTCCACACAGCCACCAGAGGGAACTTTATAAAACAAGTTAGTTTACATGACTTTCCCGCTAGAACCCTTCAAAGGCTTGCCATTTCCGTGAGGACTCTGGCCTACCTTATTTTACCCAATGACTTGATCCTGCCTGGCCCTTCCACAGAGGTGCCTTCTTCCTCCTCCTCCCTCCCTCTTCTCCATCCACACTGGCTTTCTTGCCATTCCTTGAAAATGACAGGTTAATTCCCACCTCAGGGTTATCGTACCTGCTCTTGTTCCCTCAGCCAAGGTTCCACATACCTTCTCCACCTCATACAGGTCAGGTCAGGCCAGGCTCAAATGTCATCTCTTTGACCCTCTATGTAAAATGGCCTGCCCCCTTTATTACCATCTCTGCTTGGTTTTTTCAGAGTGCTTATCACACTACACCAGCCCACACCAGACCAGAGCTTCTCAAAGGCAAGACCTTAAACCTATCTTGTTTGGCTACTAGATCTGTAATACCTAAAACAGAGCCCAGCGTACCATAGACACTAGATAAATAGCTGTCTGAGCTGTTGAATTAGCAGCATGAAAGTTAATGGTGAGAGTCAGGGTGGGGATGGGGATCGATATCACAAGACCATTTGGGGGAGACAGACTGACCCATGGACATGTTAATGGTTGTTGTCGCATTTGAAAATTTTTAATAAGAGACCTATATTAAAATATGCCATCTAGTTTATTTTAGAGTTGGAGGTCAACGGGACCCGCTAATAGGGTTTGCAAGTTATCTTTTGTGTCATCCTCATTTTTGCAAGGAGAATGTTGCACTGTTGCAAGACAAATGTAAATAGCTTAAGCAGAAGTAATTAGGTATATTTTTCACTTTCTGTGGTCCAGATTTGGAATGGTTCCTAGGCATGTGAAATTAGTGACAAGGGAAAAAATGTAAATATATAGCTGATGCAACAAATGTCACAACACGTTTTGCTCTGTGTAACGTTTATCATTTTAAACCACTCCACATATCCCAATAGGAAACCTCCAAAACTTATCACGGCTTTTCTGTGTTTTAGAGGGAAACATAGAGACTTAGCTGGTATAAGAAGCCAGACCTCGGAAATTAGAGTGTAACTGGAAAGGAAAAAGCCGAGCTAAGACAGACAGCCTCAGCGTCTTCATTTATAAAATGTTCGGATTGAACTAGACAATCTTGAAGGACACTTCAAGCTCTTTAGTTCTACAAGTTTATGAAAGTTTTATGTGAGGGGGTGTGTGGATAAGCCACTTCTTCCCACTGACATCAGGCAGATGTTCATTAGATTAGCTTGGTAAGGAAGTCAAAGTGACTGTTATTACTATCATTAATAAAAGGGTTATTGACCGTGCCTGTTCTGGAGATCTACAGATAAGCTATGCACAGCGCCAAATATGAGCGTGTGGTCCCCAGACCAGCAGCACCTGGCAACTGGTTACAATGTAGATTTGTGGGCCCCACGGCAGACCAACTGAATCAGAAACTCTAGGGATGGAGCCCAGAAGTCTGTTTTAACACACCCTCCGGGTGATTTGGATGCATGCCGATATTTGAGGATGTTGAATCTCTTTGTTTTAAGTTTATTTCTTTTGAGAAAGAGCGAGCAAGCGCAAGTGGGGGAGGGGCAGAGAGAGAGAGAGGGAGAGAATCCCAAGCAGGCTCCACACCGTCAACTCAGAGCCCAATGCAAGGGCTCCAACCCACAAACCCCAAGATCATGACCAGAGCCGAAATCGAGTTGGACGCTTAATCTACTGAGCCACCCAGGTGCCCCTGATGTCAGTGAATCTTAACAAAGGTCCTAAAAGAACGCAGAGGACAAAGAGCTGTCAGGGACATTTGGACCTTGTCTCACAAGCGGGATTTTAGACAAGGTTGGGAAGACATTTCCATGCAGAGAAACGAGCCGGGGAGGTAGGCAAGATCGGACAGATCCCAAGCCTGACAGCGGCTGGGTGGGCTTGGGGTGGCAGGGCACACTGTCTTTCCAGGGACCTTCGTCCTCTCTGCTCCGTGGTGCCCACACGTGGCGCTAGCAATCAAGGGGCTGAGCGAGGGTGAAGCCGGAACAGTGAGTTAGTGCCTTTACGCTGCAACCTGTGAGCCAGACTGTGCTCATACGCGTGCTGTCCGTGGTTGGCACGGCATTGCCAACATAACCTTGAGCCCACGTTTCGGGATAAGTAGTTTCAACATTACAAAAGAATCTTTAGTTTTGGCTTTTTATTAAAGAAATGAATGATTGTCGCTTTTCACCCACTTGCACACGACAATTTTGTTGATGTTAGAAACAGCTGCAAGGTTTTATCGGGTGATGCTTTCTCCTTTTCCTCCCGGCCCCGCCGCTCCCTTTCATGGCCCCAGTAATCATCACCCTTAGACTGTTCTTTGTGAAGCACTTGCTCTGTTTTCATGTTTCAAAGATGAGAGACGCAAGAAGGACCGGAAGTGTTGCCTCTTTCAAAACAAATGAGAAAGAGAGTATTTGGAGGGAGAGGGAGAATATGTCTACACAGTTGGTGAAAATTGCAAAGACATTTATGAGAGGGATTTAATAGGAGTAAAACTGAAAGTGACAAACTCTGTCCCGGCAAGACTTCACAAATGAGACCTATTTCTTCGCAAACAGAAAAGGGCATTGAAGAATGAATAGGAGTTTTCCAGCAGAAAATTAACCCCTTTGACAGTCATCCTCTTGATGAAACGTGGAGTCTGAGGCAATTTCTTATTTTAGAAGTGGGCACCTTTCTCTTAATTAAAAGAAATTGATAATCTCTCATCACGGGGACACATAGTATACGGCCATGTTGTTCAAGGCTATGTTTTAATTACCCTGGCCCGAGGCCCTCCTTGAGCCCAGGGGTACCTGCAAGTCCTTTTTAATAAGGAGTTAATGCTCAAGGCTCAGTGCAAAGCCATAGCCGCTCTCATTTGAAAATGACGAGTGGAGATACATTCCATAAATCAAAAGCCTGAGGAAAAATAGTTAACCCAATATGTTCTGAGCTTTTCTGTGCTTCCTTGAGGGGGTTCATTATGAATGAATACTTTGCTAAGTCACTGAAATATTTAAAGGGGAGAAGCAAAAAGCATCAGAAGCAAACCTCGTGTGCATGTCTATGTGTGTTTTTCGAACCAGCGCATTCCTGAAAAGGGCCAGGGCAGGGAAGCCTTCCTTCAGAATGCTGGCCAGCCTCCTAAACAGAAGCCGAGGTAGCAGATACTCCCGCCATTAGCTAATCGAGAGACCCCCGCCTTTGCAGCAGCGGCTTGCTGTCCTGTTCACATCTAGGGGGAGACAAATTCCTCAAGGGGGTGCCCGGGGACGGGTCCCGATGGCCGGTGCCAAGTGCCGCGCAGGTGAGTTAGTGCACACCTGCCGGAGAGGCCCCTGTGCCAGGGACGTGCTCGCAGCGCCGCTCGGCTTGGTCTGTTTGTGTGTCTGTCGTCGAGTGCTTTGCAACTAGACAGGGAGAGTGTAATGGCGTCCCCTCATAGCGGGAGGCCTGGAAAGAGGATGTAAGGGTGATTACTGCTGACAGCTAATGGGGCATCGCCGTCAGAGCCCGTAGTGGAGACGCTGCTTTTGGATGTCAGCTACGTTGGTTCCCATCCCAGAAAATTTCTCATAGGGAACTGATTGATCTTTCAAACAAAGTGACTAGAGAGGCCAGGTTGTTTCTACCGCTTTCTTTTTCGTTCCTCATCCTTAACTCACAGAGACGGAGAGCAGTTTAGCGGTGAAATGTTTGCGGGCAAGGGAAAGGAGGCGAGGTCTTGGCCATCACCTTGTCTTCTGCAGAGAGGGCAGCGGCTGGCGGCGGGAGAAGGCAAAGCCGAAGCCCGCGCGTGCGACGCGGATGCGCCTGCGCGCGCACGCGCCTGCGCGCACTGGCCTCGGGGACTTAACACGTGCTCAGCTCAGAGCGCTTCGCGAGGTGCGCCCGTGAACTTCTCATGGTGGCGTCTACAGTTCCTGTCAGTGGACACCACCCGAAATAGATTCGAGAAGAACATAAGAATTAAATACAAATTTTAATAAGAAACATGTGGCCCGCGTGGCTGCCGTGCCTACCTTCCCGCGCTTTCCCTCCGATGGGCCACGCTGGTCCTGCTTCCTGCATGCTCCCTTGGACTGCAAACCCTCACCCAGCTCCACACCGAAGCCTCCGTTTAGCCGCAGCTCAGAGCGTTTCCCCGAGTAGCTGCAATTTACTGCAATTGTTGTATTATAATTACCTATATATGTAACTGACTCCTCAAACAGTGAGCTGTCTCTCTCTCTCTCTCTCTCTCTCTCTCTCTCTCTCTCTCTTTTTAAATAAAGTCAACCAAGATTTACTGAGCTGGTATGTGCCAGGCAATATTCTAAGGACAAGGAAGACAGGGGTAAAGGGAGGGAGTGCTAAACAAGTAAACAAATACAGGCACTGATCATGTCAAATAGCAATAGCTGCAGTTGTCAATCATTTAGAGATGGAGCAGAGGCCCAGAAGGCTTCAGAGGAAGCTGAAAAGCACTACCCACCACGGGCACCTGGGTGGCTCAGTCGGCTAAGCGTCCAACTTCGGCTCAGGTCATCATCTCACAGTTCGTGAGTTCTAGCCCCTCATCAGGCTCTGTGCTGACAGCTCAGAGCCTGCTCTGCATCCTCTGTGCCCCTCTTTCTGACCCTCCCCCACTTGCACACTCTCTCTCTCAAAAATAAATAAACCTTAAAAAAAAAAAGTACTACCCACCGGGTAAGAGCATTCTAGAAAAGAAAGTTCCCCAAAGGAAGGAGTGCTCAACTTTATCAAATGCATGCTTCCCGTTATGTTGGGCAAGGAGGTATTGAGAGTGACCTTACTCAGATGATCTCAATGGGACGGTGGGAACAGAACTTCCTGGAGGGGGATCCTTCAGACCGATAGCGTCTGGCACATAGTAGGCACTTAACAAATAGTGACTGAACACATGAATTTCCTGTTTGTCCACTCCAGCCTATGTGGACTTCAATTTTATTCCTAGACGCTATGGTAGCCTACATAAGCATCTTACATAGCAATGACATTTTGCACCTTTAATTACGTACATGGGATTCTCCCCCTACTGGACCATATATTCCTTGAAGGAAGGGGTTTTGTCATATTCATTCTTGTGCGCTGCGAACCCAGCCCTGTTTCTAATCATTCGGTCAATAAATGCTAGATGAGTGAGTATTTATTAGATAACAACAATCATGCCTCATTTTTTTTTAAAAAACAGCTAAAATTTTCAGGCCACCTGGAGAACAGACTAAGCAGAGGGCATCTAGATAGACTTTCAATACAAACAGGCCTTAGACAATGCAATTACCAACAGACATAATGGGGTAAGGTTTAGATATCTTACTGTTAGGAACCCAATTCATAAACTGACATTCCAAACGCAAAATACAACTGTGTGGAGAATGGAAGCTAATGTTTATTAAATGCTAATTGTTTGGTACATACTATGCTAAATAACATACTTACATGAACTTGATTAATTTTCAGAACAATTTTATTGGGTAGTGATATTATATTCCCATTCTACAGATGAGAAAACTAAGGCTTGAGGAAAAGTTAAACTTGCCAGAGACCGGATAGATTTAAACCATCACGTGACTCAAGAACCTAACCTAGGCCACCAAGCGCTTCTGCTTTCAGGCGGAACTCTGAGACAGTATTTTTAAAGATGTGGGTGTGAGAAATCTTCTCTCAGATCTCTATGTAAACTGTAACGAACTTTGGTTTTATCTAGAAATCACAATCCCAGCACTAATAAAATAGCTATCAGTTACTGTGAACTTACTGACTCCAACACACTGTGCTAAGCACTTATATCTATTACTTCGAATCCTTGAAGGATAGACATCATTACCCACATCTCAGAGGAGAAAAAAATGAGGCTCCGGGAAGTTGGATAGGTTATCCAATATCACAGAGATAATTGGTGGGGGGGGGGGGGTCAGACCCCCAAAGTCCAAGCTGTTTCCACCTGCCTGTTATCTTCCTGTACATTCAAATATATATAGCACTACCACAAGTACCAAAAGCAAACAAAAACAAAAACAAAAAACCCAATACCACCTTAACTTGGATAAAAAACAACAGCTAAGGTCCTGCCCATTAAAGAAGTCCAGAGGCCATTTTTTAGCAATTAGTTCTCCAAGGTATTCAGGGCCCTCCACGGAGTCTTAAAATCCAGAAATAATCCGGAAAGATAAATTCACATACAAAGTATTCTCTCCCTCTCTCTGCTCCCCCCCTCCTTCCCCCTCTGACAGCCAGTTTGGTGGGTGTATTTATTTTCCACGTCCTGGACACCTTCGAGGAGCCACCCAGCCCTGACTCAGCGGCGCTGGACCTTCACCCAGGCCCTGTTCTCGGCAGCTGCTGAGGCTCTCTGCGTCCGCCCACGGCGCTGCGCCAGCTGTCTCCGCCGGCAGGACACCACAGTAATGTGAACAACTGGAAGCAATAATGTGTCTCCCCATTTGCCTAACAATACCAACATGGACAATAACTCAGAAGACCGAAGATTTGTGCTGTAATTTAATAAACCCCATGCACATTTCTACAATTGAGTATCACATCTGTGCAATGGATCCTCGAAGTGTAATATTCTTTTATAAGGGACCATTAACCAATCTTAAGTTTATAGGTTTCCTTAAATCTTTTTCATCAGCTGTTAAACTACAGTAAAGAGAAAATTGCCTCTTATGAGACAAGGGATAGTAAAATACAAAGACTGTGATTAAACGTCAATCAATTAAGGATTATAATATAATAAAATGCTGACGGATGATTAAAATGAGCACATTCTAGGAGAATTGTATAAGCAATATTAAGAATTATTTTTAAAAGTCAGTAGAATAAACTTCAATTAGATCACATTATATACGAGTCCTTGCTCTATAAGACAAGAAAGATTTATAGGAATTATTCCTCGGATACAAAGATCCCAACATTGGCATTGAACTTCTATGCTTAAAAAGTATTTTTTTAGCTTCTCATTTTACTGTTCCCCGGTCCCCAGAATTTTCAGTTCTTTTCCGAACAGAATAAGTAATGGCATTTTTGTTTCAGCTCGTTTTCCACCAGTGTGTGCAGCTGGGCTGCCGTTTACGAAAATGGGTTGTGTAGTAAAACCATCAAACAAACAAACAACATTGCAATTGAGGTAACAAAACACTGTCGAAAACTTAGGGCCCCAGGAAGGAGGCCTGGGAGTGTTTGTAAAACTGCAATCTAAGCCTTCTGGAAATGGTCCCTTACAGAATTTCTTTCTCTGAAGGTCAGAAGCGCACTTCCGTGTGGGAAGAGATCGCCTGCTGCAGAAGAGTTAGGTGCAAGAAATCCTAAGCGATCTGCTTTCCCGGTTTCTGCCCTCCGTTGGCCACACATCTCTTTCACCAGCAGCTTCGCTAGGGTTAGAGTCCTGACGGAAGACCGGCACTAATTACATGGGGCTCGCAGCCTCGCTTGCCAAAAAGACTAAGAGGGGCTTCTTCCTCTTCTCTCTTGCTCCATATTTTTTCTCCAAGTATATGATTGGCAAGGGGGCATTTTTTTCCTATGCTGAGATGCTCCGTCCTCAGACCCTCTCTTCTACGTTGCCTTCCCAAAGCAATTTTCCTGCTACACTGCTTGTACCCGGTCCCTTTGGAGCTGCGAGGGCATTCAGACTCCTGCCAGTTTGCAGGGAGCATTTGAAGCTTGTTGCAACAGCTGGCTTATATGAGCCTTGAAGGAAAAGCATGCATACACGTGGCAGCACATTTAAAGTGCTAAAGCAGCTGGCAAAGTAAGCAGAGACCAAAAGGTGCAGGTAACTCACAGCTTTACTAGAAACTGTGCCTGAGAAGCCACACACGGCAGACGGAAGCATAATTAATGGATAAATCCCAGTGCAGCCCGACTTTTGCACTTGCCACTCTATGAAACTACTCTGGTCGAGGTCACTGAAGACCTTCTAATTACCAACTTGATGGATGCTTTTCAGCCAGTGTGTTCCTAGGCATCTTGGCTTGACACGGCAGGAGAGTTGAGTGGGGTGGGGGGAAAAGCCACACACTCACTAAGTAACAGAGCTGGTGTTTGAAACAGGTAGGTTTAACCCTAAACTCAAGGTCCTTCCTTTGAACGTAGTTGCCTCGTGATGTTTCACAGATATTATTATAAGGATACGGTGAATGGGAGAAATGACGGGTTGATGAGACAGTTTTATTTTCTCTCCTTTGTAGAACAGACCTCACATGACAGTAATAGTATTGTTTTAAGAAGGAACAGAGCCACAAAGACAAAGAGAATGGGACAAGAGGCAGTAGAGGACAGGAAATTTCAAGAGATTTTTGAAAGATAAAAAGAGGCAAATATCCACAATGCATGCAGGTTTTACAAGAAAACCTGTTAAAAATCCATGAATAGTGGCTAGGAGAGATTTTATAAATATAGAATAGAACAGAATAGAATAGAAAGAATAGAAAGGAAACAAAACCAACATACCCCACAGAACAGGCCCTGGAGACACCCAGTCTTAGGAAAGTAGAAGAGTGAGACAGATGAAAAAAAAACCAAGGTTGACTGAAAGTCTATAGACAGAGGATTTGCTTCTCTGGCTCACCACCCCTGCCCCGTGGAACCGAGTCACTACTTCTCTCTGCCATCCTGAGACACAAACTGAAAGCTAAGTCATTGAATAAATCCAGCTAGTAAAACACCGTAGGCGTGGGGGCGCGGATGCGGGCAGGGTGAAGCTGGGAGCTGAGAGGTGGAAAAGTGGATTTCCATACAGTCTCGGGTGGGTGCCCCTCCCCCACCCTGTTCCCCAGTCCTGTTCCCAGATTCCCTGTGGTTAGACATACACCGTTTCCTCCCCTCCACCTCTCATTCTTGGATTTTTCCTGGAGATCTTGAAATTCCACAAAGACAGTGCTTCTAGATACTGATGAGTGGGAACTGTCAACATGAGAAAGTCAAGCTGCAGCCTAGTCACCACAGAAGGACGTTGGCCAGACTCACTCATGCAAGCAGTGTTCCCAATCAGCTCTGTAGCTCTGTCTATGAAGTATGAACAAATGGCTACCAAGGATCGCCTCCAAAATGAAAAGGCAAAAAATGAACAAAGACAACATAAGAACAAATAAGCAGAACAAAGAAATCTGGACAATGCATATTGAGATAAGAAGAAACTTAAGTTAATGTCCTCACAGAGATAAGTACGTATTACTCTCATGAAATAAAACTCCTAGATATCCAGAAAGAGCTCGTGGAAATTAAAAATCAAATAGCCCAAATGGCAAATGGACCATGAGAGTTAGAAGATAAATACAAGGCTATCACTCAGAGTGCATAAAGAAGCCAAACAAACCAAAACTATGAGAAATTAGCTAAGAAAATCAGAAATTAGAAGAGTAGTAACAGGTTATATAGAGGAGGTCCAGGATAAGCAAAATCAAAAACACTGAGGAAAAGAAATTGTCAATTAAATAATAAATAAAAAATTTTCTCCATACTGTTAAACATGAGTTTCTAAATTGAAATGGTCTACCAGTTCTCCAATACAAAATGTGAAAAAGAAAATCAACAACCACAAACTTAACCAAGGCCCAGCACTATGGAGCTTTAGAACCCTGGAATAGAGTGATATTTCAAGTAGGGAGGGAGAGAGACAGAGAGACAGAGACAGACAGAGGTGATGAAAATTATATGGAAAGGATCAAGAACAATGCTGCATCAACTTCTCAATAGCAACACAGGAACCCAATAGACGAAAGTACAATGCTTTTAGGACTCTGATGGAAAATGATCCCCATATTAGAATTGTTAAACCAATCGTGTCCGAGAGTGATCTAAAGATGATTTTACGTGTAACAGGATTTTTCTTAGTAAAACACTGACCATGTGCTCCAAGAAAGTGAAGAAGTACATCAGGATCACACATTAAGACGGTCATCAGAATTTTGGGACGTCTGGGTGGCTCAGTTGGTTGAGCGTCTGACTTCAGTTCAGGTCATGATCTCGCGGTCCGTGAGTTCAAGCCCCGTGCTGACAGCTCAGAGCCTGGAGCCTGCTTTGAATTCTGTGTCTCCCTCTCTCTCTGCCCCTCCCCCGCTCATGCTCTGTCTCTCTCTGTCTCTGTGTCAAAAATAAATTAAAAAAACATTAAAAATACTAAAAAAAAAAAAAAAAAGATGATCATCAGAATTTCACAGAAGAAATCGACAGCTTTGCAGCAAGGCCAGATAGCAATGAGACGAAACCATAAGGCTGTGCGAGTGAGGTCATCTCCAAAGGGAAGAATGGAAATAATACATTGTCTTTTGGCTGTTCTGAGAATATATTAGTGCATATTAGAAAGATATATTGGGGGATCTGGTCAAAATAAATGTGTTGGGGGCTCCTGGGTGGCTCAGTCGGTTAAGTGTCTGACTTCGGCTCTGGTCATGATCTCACGGTTCGTGAGTTTTAGCCCCACATCGGGCTCTGTGCTGAATGCTTGCTCGGACGGAGCCTGGAGCCTGCTTCAGATTCTGTGTCTCCTCTCTCTGCCCCTCCTCGGCTCATGCTCTTCCTCATTCTGTATCTCAAAAACAAATAAATGTAAATTTAAAAAAATTTAAAACAATAAACGTGTTGTATTTATAGAAAACCGAAAAAAAAAAATGATGCACTTGTTACTCAAGGAAAAATAAAAGTTGAACTAGAAAGAAACATTATCCAGTTATACTCCTTGACTCTGGAAAGAGCGGTATTCACATTTCATGATAATGTAAACATTGTCTATGGATTTTAACCGAAACATCACAAATCTGTGAGAAAGATTTGTGTGTGAAGTCCAAAAACTCTTCAGCTACCACAACAGGAAGTTAAGTCGATAACTGATAAAGAATTAGCAATATGAGCATGTTGCTTACAGATATATATAAGGGTAAATATTAAATACCTAAAAGGGCTAACAGTGGTGGCCTCTGGGATGATGTCCTGTGCATAGCAAAAAATATAGCGGAGGCTATTTTTCATTACAAGTCTTCTGGTATTCTACAATTAAAAAAAAAAACAAAAACACAAGGTGTTTGCAGTAGGAACAGGCCACCTTGATCCGATAAAGGGTTGAGATGATTGAGGCCAGAGTTCAGGCTTTATGGGGGCTGGTCCAGTTTTGCTTTGCCTTCGCTTTTAGGCATAGCCTTTTAGGGGTTTCCATTGAAAGAATGAAGTGCTTAATAGGGATCCACCACCTTGGCAGGTCCCCAGAACAAATTTGGTCTCCCCAGGACTGTGAAACTAAGGGCCTACTCAGATTTTCACAGTCTTGCTGGCATTTTATTTTTGGCTTCTACAGCTTTCCACTACTGCAATTGAAAAACCTGGAAGAAAGTAGCCAAGCAAGTTGAGCTCACATCTCTGAAGTTCTGTCATCTCCAAGATCTGCACCCCTTGTTTCTGTCAGCCTTAGCAGCGATGAACTACAGTTTTTGTTTCCCAATTCTCATGAGGGCTGCTGAATGCTTCAAGCCACTGCTTTTTACCCAGACTTGTGAACTCGTGCCACAAATGAGCAAATGTCTCAAGGGGAAACCACTAGAAAATAATGCCTTCTGCTATGGTCTGAACTGTGTCCTCTCCAAATGCATATATTGTAGCTCTAACCCCCAAAGTGACTATATATGAAGATAGGACTTTCAGGATGTAATCAACATTAAATGATTTCATAAGGGTTGACCTTTAATCTGATAGGATTTGTGACCTTACAAGAAGATATCTCTCTCTCCCTCCCTCACCGCCTCTCTCCACCATGTGAGGACACAAGGAAAAGGTGGCCATCTGCAAGCCAGGAAAAGAGTCCTGTCAGGAACCAAATCAGTCCTCACCTTGATCTTAAACTTTGCCTCCAGAGCAGTGAGAAATAGATTTCTGTTGTTTAAGACACTCAGTATACGGGTCACCTGGGTGGCTCAGTCGGTTGAATGTCCGACTTCAGCTCAGGTCATGATCTCGCGGTCCGTGAGTTCGAGCCCCGTGTCGGGCTCTGTGCTGACCGCTCGGAGCCTGGAGCCTGTTTCGGATTCTGTGTCTCCCTCTCTCTCTGACCCTCCCCCATTCATGCTCTCTCTCTGTGTCAAAAATAAATAAAAGTTAAAAAAAAATTAAAAAAAATAAAAGACACTCAGTATATAGTATTTTGTTATGGCAGCCAGAGAAGACTAATACATACTCTTTCCATATACTTTCCTTCTCTCTGTGGTCTTGGCTCCTGGTGTCCTGGTTGCCTTGGTTGTTTTCTTATTCCTTCAATTATTGGGTCCCCGCTCCCTTGGCTTTCATATACTTGTTCTGGTAGGAAGTTTGGTCTGATAACTATTCTATCAAAGGAATAAGCAAAAATCTCAGAAAGAAACACAAGGATATTTGAGGAAAAAGAATTCCAGCAACAGGGAAGAATAAGTATAAAGACTAGAGACCATGTTCAGGAAAAAGAATAAAAGAAAGGAGACCAAAAGCATGGGCAACCTGGTTGTAAGAGAGCACTGTATAAACTGTGTTTGAAAAGTAGGCAAGAGTTAGTTAGATCATGTGGGGCCTTGTAGGCCAGAGTGAAGAAGATGGGTATTATTCTGATGGCAATGGATGCCACTGTGGGATCTTATACTTGGAGGGAATCCTACCTCTCTCTCTCTCTCTCTCTCTCTCTCTCTCTCTAGATGACATTTTTAATTGATATATATTTCTGGCCTCTGTGACAATAATGGATCAGAAGGGATTCGTTAAGAGGCTACTGAAGAAATCCAGGTGAGAGAAGATTTGTCTACTATGATAGCAAGAAGGTAGTGAGCAGAGGTCAGATCTTCAATATCTTATAGGTAATAGACTTGCTATAAATATGCAACCTGTTGATAAATATCTATATTTATAATGATGAAGGAAGAACGAAACCTAAGATGACTTCAATATTTTTTTCAATATTTTTGACAGATGTTAGAAAGTGTTGAGGGGAAGCTTATTTTAGAGGACTGACAGGGGTTCTGTTAAGTTCAAGATGTCTGACAGACATCTGCAGTGGTGAATTTTATGTGTCAACTTGGCTACACTATGGTGAGCAGTTGTTTGGTCAAACACTACTGCAGTGGTTGCTATGAAGGTTTTTTTTAAAGATGTGATTAACCATCAGTTGACTTTAAATAAAGCAGATGATCCTCCATAATAAGGGTGGGCCTCATCCTATCAGCTTAAGGCCTTAGGAGCAAAGACTGAAGTTTCCTGAAGAAGATGGAATTTGACCTCCAGACTGCAGCACAGAAATTCTCCTGAGTTTCTAGCCTGTGGATTCAAGACTATCGTACCAACTCTTACCTGAATTTTTAATCTGATAGCTTGGCCTATGGACCTTGGACTTGCCAGCCCCCATGATCTTATGAACCAGTTCCTTTAAAATAAATATATTTGTAAATATATGAGATATTTAGGACCCATTTAAATCCAGGATGATCTCATCTCAAGGTCTTTATATTAATTGCACCTGCAAAGATCCATATTCCAAATAAGGTCACATTCTGAGGTTCCAGGTAGACATATATTTTGGGGGACAGTATTCAATCCACTGCAATAGTAGAAGATGTATGTAATGTTGATATTACCTCTACTGTTAATTGATGATACATGGCACTACAAGATCCTCTATCCACTATCACCCTCATATAGAATTACATTCATCATAGAATCACACTTTTGAGATAACCCATTATCTACAAAGTTACTCTTTTAATCATATACATTACCTGAGACTGCTACCCACATTTGTACTTAAAATTTGTGTTCAAAGCAAAATTATATCAAGGTTGTATGTTCCAGAGGGTAAGAGCTGTGTCACTTTCATTGGCTTTGCTGTAGGCACAGTGGAAGCTTTATTCAATAATAATGTTCCAATCCATAAAATAGACCCAAACATCCGATGGATTGGTGTGGAGATAGTTTGCCTCAGTTTAAATTTCCATCTTTCAGAACGTGAGGAAAGTTAGATAATCAATATTCTTGACCTATTGGCTCTGCTAAACTTTTATGGCCGCCTACCCCTAGAGATGTGCCATTTTCTTCGCACTGAGAGATCTGCAAAGTGTCTGGACCAAAGTGACTAGAATTGCCTTCATTCACAAAAGGCCTCAGAGAGCAGATCCCTTATTCTGCTGCCTTTTCATCTGAGTCTTGCGGTCATTTCTGCTGATGTCAGCTCTACTCTGCAGCGATCACTGTCGTTTCCCTACAGAGATGGATGAGCGAGCAGACCGCCGGAGTAGCTATCCATCACATCTGCCTATGGATGTTCACGGCCATGTCTGTGGCTCCGAATTTGGCAGCAATTAAGTGTGGGTTGTATCCAGCAACACAGCCCTCTTGTGCCACCCACAGAGAATCGGGGAATCTGAAAGATTTTCTACTTATTTCAGAGTGCTGCTAACTGCTCACCTACCGAGATGGAAAAGTGGACATGAAGATGAGGTGAAAAGGAAATGGAAAACTGAATAAAAATACTGAGGAACGTAGGTGGTGAATCCAGTGAGTCTCCGAGCTCACTGATTTTGTGGAAAGCAGTCTGCTGTGTGTGCTAAGCCTTAGTATACAAACAGTAACGACATTGTGGGTCAGAGGAGTTAGATACGCTGAGTTAGGCACATTATCTGGGAGTAGGAAGGGGATGGCTGCTCCCAGATAAGGAAAAATGGGTTACTTGATGACCCTCCAATATTGAAAACCAAGCTGTGCTGGAAGTTTCATAAACATCACAGGAGGGTCTGACTCCCGATGCAGAGATTTTGGTTTGGTTTTGTTTCGTTTCATTTTTTGCAAGTCGTTCTTTCAGTGCTTATTAGGCAGGCACCATTACTGATTCACTGGTGAACTCTAGAAGTGCCATGAATACAATGTGCAACCCCGGGTTAAGAACTCTTTGAGAATAAGCGTTCAGATTTCTAGCTCAAATCACTTATGACCCATTTAAAAATAGAAAAAGGAACAGGGGTAAAAAAACAAAACAAAACAAAACAAAACAAAAACAGATATTAAATTTAACATATGAGGGGTGCCTGGGCGGCTCAGTGGGTTAAGCATCCAAGTCTTGATTGTGGCGCAGGCCATGATCTCATAGTTCATGAGATGGAGCCCCGAGTCGGGCTCCACGCTGACAGCTGACAGCGGAGCCTGCCTGGGATTCTCTCTCTCCCTCTCTCTCTGCCCCTCCCCTGCTCTCTCTCCCTCTCCCTCTCTCTCTCAAAATAAATAAGTAAACACTAAAAAAATTATAAATATAAAAAACTTAACATATGAAAAATGTGCTTGTCTTCCAAACGGACCAGGAAATTCGTTAGGACATGCACAAGTTATCACGCCCTCCAGGGCTTTCCCTCTCTTCGTTCAGCAAACACTAAGTGAGCACTTCCTGTCTGGGCACAAGTATAAGACATTGCATACAGTCTGTGTATACAGAGTATACAGTCTGTGTAAGGACACCAGGCTCCTGATCCCCATTTTCTTGTCGTTTTGAAATAATACTGATGTATGCCTTCTTCTAATTCTCGAAGCTGGGAACTCTGTGTCTTCTAGGGAGGCAAATAGAACACACAATAAACTGATCTATGTTAGCACTGGATTGTAAAGAACAACGTGAAGGCCTCCTACCCCCTTTGGTGTCGTAGGAGCAGTTTGGGGTGACGCCTGGGGATGGTGGCATGGCCTGTGTTCGCATAGTACCTTCCCAGAGGATCTACCACAAAGACATGGAAGGACCTACATAAAGTAAGTCAGGGAGATATTTTTGGCAGACTCGTGCTCTTCCTATTTAGTTGTTCAGTGCTGAATCATAAGGGAACTGTTTTTTAATCTGATTTTATATATTTATATAAGTTGTATATATTATACATTAAATATGTTTTCAATATTGACCTCATCAAAGTCATGTCTGCTTTAGAGTTCTCTGTATTTGCTGAGCCTCATTAGAGGAGAGAGTTGAAATGCGAGGAAGAAAAGCAACAGTGTTACATTATGAGCACAGCGAGTACCATGTTTCATCCAATATAATGCTGTGCTCCTTGGAAATCCATAGTCTGCTGTTAACCCTGAAATTTTCCTTCCAAATAGTGGACAAACCAAATGATTTCTTTTTTCCTTTTAGAATTGCTGTTCTCTGGAGCCTCACATCCTAAAAATGTGAAGAGTTTGGCTCTTCATCCTCGTCACAATGTATTGCGCCTGCGTGAATGTGCAAGATTTAATGACTCAGCCCTGACAGTGTCTTTCTAGATTTGGCAGCAACTCTTGCAGCTTTTACGTTGCTGCTGCTGCTCCGGGCTTTGCACCCTCACTTTACCTAAGAGGAAGGAGAAGGTTTGGGGGTCTCCTCTAGCTTTTTACTGTCCCAACAGGAGCTCTACGCCAGCAGCTAAACATATGCTAAAGTTATGTTAGATAAATCATTTGTCGTGTCTCCGTCCGCCCATAGGATTTGATGGTTAAAGGCACCCAGCGGAGAGGTTGGGGGGGAGGGGCGGGGCTAGAAGCCAGCCCTCATTTGGCTCCCTGAGCCCTGTTCCCTGGCCGTATGCTGAGTCCACTCAGAGAAAGAGCCTCCCCTTCTGTTTTGCACAAAGCCACCAGATGGGCTGCTGGCCACCCTGTGCATCGCAGCATCCGCACAAACCAGGCTGAGGGGCCGAATCCAGCCTTCATCCTTCCTGATACCCTCCTGTCTTTCTAAGTACATAGCTCTTCCTCGCCACTTGTAAGAACAGGCCTCAAATCCATGACAGCTCTTAATTTCAGCTAGCTTGAAAGAGTATAAGAAGTATTTACGTTGCCCTTACACTTAAAAGTATTTTTGATCACCCAAGTTTGTTAGTATGTCATGGCACGCCTTTTCCGTAGTCGGTCACATCCCAAGTCTTGTGAAATATATGCAGTATGACTAGTACTAGGTCAGATGTCATTAGGAAGGAAAGAAGGAATTGTGGGCATGCGAGTTTCTTTGCATAGCCTAGAGGCGTGTGTGCACATTTAGTGGTTTTTGTTCTTGCTTTTGCTCAGTTTGGACTCCTACTTGGATAGTTAGAATATCCTTTGCAACTCTTTCATTTGCTGCATCACAAACTGTTTATTCTTCAAGGCCAAGCTAACATGCCACCTCCTCTGGTGGCCTTTCCCACCACCAGGCAGCGCCCCATATATTCCCATATAGCTGCCGATATTTATTGCAGTCTCTACCGCTAGTGGTTGGTATTGGCCTCTTTGTGTCGGGCCAGCCTGAGGATGAATGAGTTCTTTGAAGACAAGGACCTCACCGGATGCATTTCTGTAGCTCCTGTGTCAGTGCAGAGTCTGGCACATCTCAGTCGTTCAGAAAATGCTAAGCGAGCCCATAATTCCCGCAGTGTGGAGAGTTAGGACTTCTTTGAAAATTCGACAGACTCTCTCCCCGGAAAAAAATAAGCACATATATCCTCTGTGTGCAAAATTTTGCATAAGATTTTGTTCTTGGGTCCTCTGAAGCCCTTCTATGGACCCACCTATGGGTCCATGGAACTCAGATCAAGAGCCACTTGTTAAGGGAAATTGACTAATATCCTCAGTATAATAAAGAGCTAATATTTCCCAGCTATCTCCTTCACTCGAATATTTAGCACGCAGGTTGTGAGGATGCTATGAAGAATACCATGCAAGTACTCGCCGCCCCATGAGTCAGTAATAATGCTGCAGGACGAGAAGGGCTACTGTAGTATGCTCTAAGGATTCCCAGCATCGGGAAGTGGTTTTCAGATTCATGATTGCATGGAGCAAAAATTTACAAAAAAAAAGTGCTGAGTTACATGAGTGGTCAAGTTTTTATTATCTCAAATTGGCACTTGAATAAAAAAGTGTTACACCATCACCCTCATTTCATAAAAGGTTACTACCCAAAAAGATTAAGTATATACTTTTGGAATAAAGAAAAATCCTTTTAACTGATCACATATAATTGTGTGAGAAGAATTTTCATACCCTGGCACCAGCCACCTACCATTTGAATACCCTTATCCTAGGGAGACATTGAAGCATGGATCTTAGGGGACAAATGAGGAGCTGCCATGTGGGGAGAACAAGAGGGAGGGGCTTATTCCAGGCCGATGAAACAATAGCAGAAAGGCTCAGAAATTAAAAAAAAAAAAACACCCAAATTTGTATATTCAGGGTTGTAATGGAGGTGAGATCAAATTAGCAGGAGTGTCCTCATGGGAGAGGTGAAATGGGCAAGTGTTGCAGATGTCTATAGGAGCCAGATTTGTAGGAAGGAAGGGCATTACATGCGGGCAGGATACAGAGGCAGCAGCTGTGCAGGCTGGCACGGGGGGCAAGCTGGAAAAGTTTGGGGCCCCTGTGTGAAGACCGACCCCCTGAAGCCAGGCGAAAGAGCAAACTGCCAACAAGATGCTCCCACTGGCAGAAGACGAGTCAGAGCTGGAAGGCCGTGAAGAGTCTGGGAGTCTCCGCACGATATGAGACTAGCTAAGGCCAACTGGACAAGGTGACCGGAGAGGCGCGTTTGCACTGGAGACTGGCGGCGGGTGGGGTGTCCTGAGTCAAGGCAGCATCTAGAAAGCTGTGCAGATACTAAGGTGAAGGGGGCCCTTTTTGCTAGATGGAGATGGAAATTGAGCGTAAAGATGAATGTAAGATACCAGGAAGAAATACAAGAACTTGAGGTAGATCTATAAACATAAAAATCCCAGAGTTAGTATTCCCTTCTTTTCAAAATAATTTGAAGATGTTCTCTTCTATTATCTATATGCCACAATTTTCTTTAATTGGCATATTAGGCCAAACAAACCTTAGTAAATACATACTTCACTTTAAAATATTTCTTACAATTGTATTAATGTTATTGTAAGGTATTTGTTGACAAGGATTTTTAAGTTTCAGCGTTGCAGGAGTTTATAGATTAATTACTCAGACATTCTAGCTGATTTAAGGTAATTTAAAATGTTATGCAATCAAAAATTATTTCTTTCAGATGAACTTCAGGTATGCATGCCTCATCGAACCCAGGACTATTGCTACTGAAAAATAAGCCTTGAACAAAAGGTACGGCTAATATTTCTCAGTTTATTTCTATTGGGAGAATAGTGTACATTATCAACAGCTCACTGTCAGATGCTTTGTACTTATGGCATGTGAATATTTAAAAGCCATTTCTCCCTGGAATCACCATTTCCTACCTGCCTTTTCCTCCACCTAAGATTATCCTTTTAAATCTGTAGCAAATAATTTTTAGTCGCATTTCTTATTATAGCATTACCCCAGCCAGCGCAAATATCTTCTTTTCCATTTCTCCCGCCATGTGTACACATAATGGAGTTTCTTATTAAATATACATGCAATCCCTCGTTGCATATAAATGTACCTCATCAAAGAATAAGGGAGACCCTACAACTCTGCTATCGATTGGTCAAAAAGACAGGGTAACATCTGAATGGTGTTCTTGGTCTTTCTCTTAAAAAAAAAATACCTGAAAGAGTCATGTAACTTCAGCAACCATCGTAAGGAGCTCTACTGTTGTTCCTTTCTTACATATTCATCAGGCTGCTTTATTACATAGTTTCAAGACCACAGAACACAGAAACTGCTTTCTTACTTCCTAAAGAGAATTTACAGAATCATGGTCTTTGTCTTCATGGGGCAACACTCTTGTCCTTGAGGAAAATGCCAGTCTGAAGAAAGCCCTAGTACTTAGGGTGGGGGTTTGGAGAGTGTTAAAATGGGCCAATAGTAAAATGCTGTTTGGTGATTCAAGTACATCTTGAAGGAAATACCGTCCAGTACCCTCGGACATATTCTTTGAATAAAACAGCAGAAGAATACTTCTCATCCAAACAATTTCACTTTAACATTAGATGCCAAGGACTTGAAATTTACAAGGATGTTACGCAGGGCAGAAGGAGAAAATCAGCAGCCTACGAACGAATAATAAAATGAAGGCTTAGAAGGACAGTCTATTGTCTGGTTGAGGGTGCAGGCTTCCCCGGAAAGCTCTCCTCCGCCTGGTTGGGGAGTGCTAAATTACATTGTTGGAAAACACTTGGACGGGTATCTTCCACCAGGTCTGCCCACACTAGGTGAAACGTATCTATTGACTTACAAGCTGGATGCATGTGTCAAAATGCAATCCGGTATTTTTGTAATAATAGCTAGCAGTCATGGCTGTAAATTATTTATGGAGAGTATTCAGTGCAAACAGGTTAGCGCACACATCCTCTTCAGCTTGACTGCCCTGGTTTTAGATCACGCAGACATTCAACTCCTCGGAGATCTGCTCTTATCACTGCAAACCCTAAAAAAGGGCCCAAACTGCAGTTAGTTCAGCAACTCACAGCCACCCGGCCACTTGCTAAAGCTCTACCTCAAGGTTCAGTGAGTAAACACGGTCCCGGTGCCCCCTCTCTCACACCCGCCTGGCCCTGGCGATGTAAGGTAATATCAGACATGAAGGCGGATCGATCTCCAGAGCAGAGCCATGGCCGTGCTCCGCTATCTTTGTGCAGAAACATGGAAGAATGTGCACAGAAAAGGCCACTGGTGATCTTAACGCAAGCTGACATTTCACTAATGCCATGTTTCGGAGGCTGGAAAGAGCTGGCTATCCAGCGAAGCCCTCGGTTTAAATTTAAATAAGCGTGGCACCCTATTGCAATGCAGAGCATGGATGTTCCCTTCTGCCCTGGACTATTCCAGCCATGGCCATTTCCATTTCTTCCCGGTGATCAATGCAGGCAGGTGGACTTCTCTGCCGTGCCACATTGATGGCCAGAAAGGTTACAGCATCTTTTACATTTTAAGAATTAAAGCCACAAGGGAAAGCAAACTCTCCGTTAATATTTCAGGAAGGCTATTCTGCCTCCCCATCAAACAGGCAATTAGTGAGATATAGACCTCAGATGTCCCAGGTCAGATAACTGTACATCTCACTGTATCTTCTTTGTCCTTTAAGATGAAAAGATATTCACTGCTTTCCTCTGCTTAATATGGGAGAACTATTTTGTCATAAGAGATCATAGCTTTTACTTGTGGGCTTAGAACAAGAAGTGGGTTAAGCTATCTGTTCACCGATTTATAAGCAGAATAAAAGATGCTAGCACAACAGTTGGAGCAAAACTTGGGAGACATAATAAGCACTGCACAGTGGGAAGAGCAGAAAATAAAATCTGTGGGTTCTAGAATCAGCTTTCCTTAGGATTGGATAGCAATGGTTTATCTCCCGAATGGTTTCGCAGAGCGTTAGAAAGCAATGGATAATAACGTCTCCACAGCTCAAAGAACACAGTGCCAGGAATCAGGAGCCCTGGTTCAGTGATGTAAAAGCCTGTATGACTTAGGCGCATGCATTTAACCTCTGTTGAGTGCCAGCTTCTTCATCTACAAAATGGGGGAAATAAAATCCTCCCTGGGCATCAGTTTGTTGTAAGGACAGAGTGACATAATATAAGGAAAGAAGGTTATTGTAGTAGGTTGAGTGGTGGACCCCCAAAAGATATACCCATTTCTTAATGCCTGACACCTATGAATGTGACCTTAGATTGAAAAAAACAGTAAATTCTTCAATGATGTCATTGAATTCAGGATTTGAGAGAAGAGCATCCTGGACTATCTGACTGGTCCCTAAATGCACTGACAAGTGTTCTGAGAGACAAAGAGAAGACACTGACACAGAGGAGAAGGCCATGTGAAGAGGGAAGCAGGGATACAGCCACAAGACAAGGAAGCCAGCAGCCACCAGAAGCCACAAGAAGCCGAGGAAGATTCTTCCCCTGAGCATCAGGGAAAAAGTGGCCTCGCCAACACTTTGATTCGAACTCTGTGCCATAGCAGCCACAGGAAAATAACTCTTCAGAGTGGAAGCTAGGAGGGTGAGAGCCTCTCTCACCTCTGGCACAAAATTTAAAGTGGCCCTCCAAAACTCAGTAATCGAAACAAATATTTTCAGGCAACATGTAAGAAAATCAAAGTCAATGCCCCAAAAATCCATGATGACAAAAACATTCAAATTGCTAGTTGGTAAATGATTTATCTTTGATATTGAAAAAGTAACCTCTTGGGGCGCCTGGGTGGCGCAGTCGGTTAAGCGTCCGACTTCAGCCAGGTCACGATCTCGCGGTCCGTGAGTTCGAGCCCCGCGTCGGGCTCTGGGCTGATGGCTCAGAGCCTGGAGCCTGTTTCTGATTCTGTGTCTCCCTCTCTCTCTGCCCCTCCCCCGTTCATGCTCTGTCTCTCTCTGTCCCAAAAATAAAAATAAAGAAAAAAAAAAACGTTGAAAAAGTAACCTCTCATTATTATAACTAAAAATAAAAACAGACGAGGTGAGGTACCATTTTCCAAGTGAGAGCTGCTCACCAAGAAGCATCAGTCATTAAGCTCGTTACCAGCTGAATTGTGCTTTGAAGATGGATAGTTTGAAAGTCCTAATGCGTGAAAACACAGGGTGCTCAGAGTCAAGTTGAATATTAATCATAAAGAAAATTTTCATGTAGGAAACTGTGGTTCTAGTTTCTGACTGCACAGTAGAATCACCTGGGAAGATTTATACAATCCCAGTGTCCAAGATGCACCCCAGGCAAATTGCCTCAGAATCTCTGCAGGTGGGGCCCAGAGGTCAGTTCTGAAGTGCCTTAGGAAACTCCAATGGCAGCTGCTGCTGGGGACCGCAGCTATGAATGGTGAAAGAGGGTGAAGTTGGAATCCTGGAGCCTAAGCTCTGCGAACTACAGCTTGGCATGTCCTTTATGTGACAAACGGCAAAAGGCGATTCTCAACCATGTCAAAAATTATACACCAATCAGAGCTTAATTTTCTTTTCAACAATTTAGAGAGTTTTCAATGCTGGTTCACTGGGGATGGTAATAGTGACTGTGGTAATGCTTGTGTAGTTTTTTTAGAATTTGTAAAACATAAAACTACCTTCCCCTTGGTCCCCAGTGTGATCTATCAGACACAGTTCCGAATCTGTAAAATTCATTTCTTCAACGCTTCTTCACTGAATTAGGGTGAATGGTACCCACACCCCCATACCCCCCAAAAGCTACATACACTCAGAGCTTTGGAAAAGAAATCTTTGCAGATGTAATTATGTACAGGACCTCGAGATGAGGAGATCATCCTAGATTGTCCCATAGGCCCTTAAATTCCAGTGATAAGTGTCTTTATAAGAACTACGTGGAGGAGAAGACAGAGACATGGAGGAGGGGACTACGTGAAGAGGAAGGAAGAGACTGGATTTCTGCAGCCATAACACAAAGAATGCCAAGAGTCACCAGAAGTCACCAGAAGCAATAACGGATTCCCCCCTAGAGCTTCTGGAGGCCATGTGGCCCAGCCAACTCCTTGATTTTGGACTTCTGGCTTCCAGAAGTGTGAGAATAAGTTTCTGTTGTTTCAGGCCACCAAATTTAAGCCACTTGCTATCTTTATGATAGAATTCAAACTTTATTACTAAGAAGCACCTCATGATCTGGCCCTTGACTCTCTTGCAACTCCTACCTCCTGCCAGGGCCTTGCATATCCCTCCTCAACTGTCTTGCCTCTTACTGCTCCTCCACACCTGTGCTGACAGCAGCGTGACTGCACCCCACCACGGTTGTGGGCACAGCTCCCCCGAAACTGATCCCCTCCCTCCCTCTGCCACAAGCCTGCTGGACTCCTCATCCATACCCAACCCAAACCTAGGCTTTGAACCCTGCTTAAAACTCCAGGCAGTCTGATCCTGTCCTATGTGTTCTCAAACTGCCTTCTATGTATTTATTATACCCTTTTATTATAGAATATGCCATATGTTAGTGGAGTCCTTTGCTTACCCAAACATTTCTTCCACATAACTTTCAACTCCTTGAGAGGAGACAGAGTCGAATGCAGCTTGGTTTTGCCAATATCTAACACAGCACCTGACTTCTTAATAATCACTGGTTAAGCAAAATAACAGTAAAGACTTGGATTGCGAGTAACTTGTTCTGTGAGTGTTCTACAAGATGAGCAAATATTTATAATACATTTTAACTTAATAGACAAGCTATGTCTTGCAATATGAGTGGTACCTGATGCCGAATGTCACATGATCACAACTGAGCCAATGGTTGTTGAAATTCACTTTGATATCTGAGTGACTTGGATTACAAGCATGTTTCCGGAATGAATTATGCTCACAAACCAAGGTTTTACTGTACTTTATTAATAATGTCTTTTAACATGCATTATTTTATCTAATCTTTTCAATGTTGAGTGAAATGCAGATTACTATTATATTTTTGTAGAACAGAAAATCAAGGAGCAAACAGGTGAGTTGAATTGTTAAAATTCAAACCTAAAAACTTGATTTCAAATAGAAATATATATTCAGATATATACTATTTGTTATTATATATTATTAACCATACATGTACTTAACAATGTAAACTTACTTATTTGACTATATATATATATATATATGTATATATTTGACCATATATAGACATATGGATATGTATCTAACTATATATATTTAACCATATATTTTTAACCATACATGCATATTGTATATTAAATAGGTCTCTCCACATGTTGCCTCATCGCTTTGTGTCTGGTGTTAAAGCTTATTTATGTGTAAGTCTTACTTCTAGTAACTTCACTGAGAATGGGATCCAGGTTTTACTTACTGTTTTTGCCATACTGTGTCTTCTAAATAGCAGTTACTCAAATATTAGTTGAATGGATTAATGACCATAGCAATGACTGTATTTTAAAAATTTCTTCCATATTTCTATACAATTACTTTTTGAAGCCATATAAAGTCATCTTACCAATAGCTATCAACATGAACTTCTGAGTCTATTACATGTCTTTTTTCTGTCCTGTTTCTGGGGATGGTGGGCTTGTTAACTGGATTGCTTTTTCACTCTGAATGTTTCCCTGCTGCTCTGGCGATTCAGCTGGGCTTGTCTTTTTCATTGATTTTTCAGAAAGTCAATAACAGATAGAATTTCACTTCAGGGGCAAGTTTAGTCAAAGCCAGTATAGATACTATTATGGACATTCTCATGGAGAGGGTGCACTTTGACCCCTTATTTTTGATGTCACCATGGGTAAGGATCAAGCCAATGGCGAGCTGAAACTTCCAGTTAGTGCCAGTACAAAAGAAATAATCATTCAAATTCTAAATATATCTACCACCAGAAGGACGCAGGTGGAGTCCAGGGTCCAGGAAGCAAAAAGTAGATGGGATGTGGAGAAATTGAGCAAGGTCAGAAGAAAGTAGGCAGTCATTCTGAGTTGAAAAGACATAGCAGTATAAGAAGGGATAGAATGGGAGGTAATGGAAGAGGCAGGAAAGAAAGAGAAAAGGGAATTACCCAGGAGACTAGAAGGAGCTTTGAGCCTATGCTATCTCTGAACCAGCTTAGGAGGTGACAGTAAATATTTATCAAATGTGTGATAATTTGATAATCTTCTCTGTTTATTTCATAGGTAAATTGTAAGGGGTAATTTCCCTGTGAAATGCTTTAGACCAAAAAGCTCTGAAGAGTAGTAAATAAACCACATTTTAAGTGCTCTAAAAACAGATAGTAGGGGGGCGCCTGGGTGGCGCAGTCGGTTAGGCGTCCGACTTCAGCCAGGTCACGATCTCGCGGTCCGGGAGTTCGAGCCCCGCGTCAGGCTCTGGGCTGATGGCTCAGAGCCTGGAGCCTGTTTCCGATTCTGTGTCTCCCTCTCTCTCTGCCCCTCCCCCGTTCATGCTCTGTCTCTCTCTGTCCCCAAAATAAATAAACGTTGAAAAAAAAATTAAAAACAAACAAACAAACAAACAAACAAAAAAAAACAGATAGTAGGTAAACCACAGCCTTTCAATTACATGGGTGTTTTCAGGGCTTTGTTTATCAGTTGGTTGTACTTGGTCGACCAAGTCAAGTGTCACATGCACAATGTTCTTGGTAAACCATTAAAAGAAAAACTGAGGCTAACTAACTGACATTTTTCACTTTCAACCAAATAACTAGGCTAATTTTTCATGCAGGTATTATTTACCTCCAGAAGTAAATCAATTCATAAAAATGAGTTTCATCCTAAAGAAAACTGTTGACATTTGCTGAAAATTCATAAAGCATTTTCCCATAGTTACAATGCTATTCTGGCTAATTTTCTAAGTCCTTTTCCCCAAAACTCCATTTAAATGAGGATATATTAGAATAAGGGACTATAATACTAGATCGATAGCAATGTAACCACTTGTGCATGTTGTCTCCAGTCCATAAACATTTACCGATTGCATTCTATTAACTTATCATTGGGCTAGTTTCTGGAGAGAATGAAAAAAAAAATTCGTTCATGGTCCTAAAGTGTTCACAATTCAAGTTGAGATGCAGAAATATTCATAGATGTAACATATGATATGGTATGATATGATATGCCATAGATGAAGAATGTTCATAGTTATGAAAGTGTAAGCTCCACAATAGGGGCATAAAAGGGTGAAATAAGAATACTCATTATATTGCAAACAAGAGGGGTTTTTATTAGTATTGCCTAGGAAATATGTTGTTCAATGGCAGATCTGCATTTGGAGAAGATATTTCTTAATGTTCAGTTATGATTTAATATGAACCCATTTTAGTAAGAATTTGTAATATTTGTTATGTCTCTTTTTATGTGATTTAATCAGGGGATTCTTCTGTGTATAGTTGGAGAAAATGTGTACTCTATCTTTCTTGGATAGATCGCTTTATACATATCTTTTAGAACCATATATTCTGAAGTAGGCTTCAAGTAAAAAACATTTTTGTTGAAAAATAATAACTTTAACTGAGAGCACTTGTTCAAAATAAAGCATCTCAGAGGGGAGGTGGGTGGGGGTATGGATAGGTGAAGGGGATTAAAAGTACACTTAGCATGATGAGCACTGAGTAATGATGTATAGAATTGTTGAATCACTATATCGTACTCCCGAAACTAATATAACACTGTAGGTTAACTACACTTGAATTAAAATTTAAAAATTAAAAAAAATAAGGTGGGTTAAAGACCATGTATAAGGACTTAGCTCAGAATTATGATTTTTTTCTCCCTTTGAAAAATAGAACCCAAGGCCATACCGAGAAGTCCTGGAAAAATAAAAATGCTTGGCTGAAAATGTACAGTGTATCAGTATAACTTTGATAATGTAGATGAAGAATTTAGCCAAGGAGCAAAGGAGGACAATGGGGACTAGGGAAGAATGATAGGTAATGGAAAAGTATGAGCAAAGTATGAAATTTGGAAAGGGTGTGGCATAGATCTACATGCCAGAGCGTGGACCCAGAGCCCTTACCTGCATGACGAGGAACACATATCCTAGTTGGTCAGCATGTGCTGACTACTGACTTGGCAATAAAAATGATAATGTATTAAAAAAGAAAGCAAATTCTGGAGCCAGAGAGCCTGGCTTTGCATCTTAGCAGACTAGCTAAGTTACTCACTGCGTTGCACAGTGTTTCCTCTTGTGTAAAATGGGGATCGTAAAAATATTTACAGGGTTATTCTGAAGTACATTTGAGTTAATAAATGTAAAGTCCTTGAAACAGTGCTTGGTGCTGGGAGAAGTGATTCGTCACTGTCCCCGACCTTCTTGCAGGAGAGGTCAAGAATGCGAAACTTTGATTGCCCTTTATTAAGGACACCTTTCAAGGTTGTGTTTACAGCAAGCAACTTTGAGAAATGAGATAATGTCTTCTTCTGGGACAGAAAGCTCACCTGATTACTGGTTGCTATAAAACAGTGAGTATCCCAAGCCCAGTGTTCCTCTCTAGTAAAGCAACCAGTGGCAGGTGCAGGCATCCATCTGGGCTCATACTGCATCGTCCCCATAGGACATGGGGTACAAGTGAAGATGATGCAAACGTGGTGCTTGTGCTGCTTACTCTGCTTATAAGAAAGGCCATTGTCTCTGACCCGGAAATCTCTTGTCTTCCGCCAGCATCCATGAAAGAGTTATAGGCTAAATGATTAGCTTTTAAGTAGGATAAAATCAAATCCTATACTCAACAGCTGCCACACAATAAACATTAAGTAAATATTAGTTTTAAGAGGGAGACTGTGTCAATGGGAGCTGGAGAAGCCTGTGAAGACAATATGGGCACTTGAGGGATGGGATTGACAAATGCATTAGGGGTTATTCTTAGAATGTTGCTGGTTTGTCCCTTTTATTTCCCCTCGCTTGCCTTCCTCCTTATCCACCATTAATATCAGTAGTGTTTGCATCAGAATGTCCTAAAATTGTACACTGATGATAGGATCTGCACTCAATCTAATAGCTCGTCCTCATCCCACCTACCTCTGAAAGGAAAACACAACCATTTGCAATGTGGGAATAATTAAAGAGCTTTTGCCATGTTAACAAAGGGATGGGATAGTAAAATTTTACCTATTACATAGACTCTCTTTTGTATTGGTTTTTAAAAATTTACTAAGACGAATTTCCCCCTAAGAGCTAATGAAGGCTCTTTGGGGATGTCTAGAAATGAAATGATACTAATCTACATTTTAAAAAGTACACAAAGTGCAAGTTTATCTTGGACAGCTCCCTAGGGGCACTGGGACAAGGGGGTACTCTAGAGTAAAGAACCATACAGGAGGGAAGAGAGGTCCCAAGAAAGTAAAATGAGGGCCAAAGACAGAGCTGGCTTACACCTTTGCCTCCCTCAGGCAATTGGGAGCACAAGCTGTCCCATCTTTGCCCTCCTGACAGTCCCCTCCTTGCTTCATTCCCTGCCACTGCATTTTCATAAGGTCTATGAGGATAGAGATGGGACCAAAGCCAGTAGACCGGGAAGGAAGGTGAAGGGGGAGGGAGGGAAGGATACATGGCAGAAAGCGAATAGGCAGCGGGGAGATCACCACTGCAGCAGGAGTCTCTGATTATGCACAGGAATTTGGGCAACCTGCAACTTAACTGAAATCTTCAGTGACACAAAGTCCGAGGAGAGGATGCGAATTAATAACGCATTATTGTTTTCCAACACTTGGAATGGATTCCCATATCTTTTTCAGTGGTACCTTCTCAGAGAATAACCAAGGTTTACATTTTAGACTCATTACTGAGACCATAGCTTGACCTAACAGAAAGATCAGTGTACTGGGGTCAGAAGACCTGAGGGGTTTTCTTGCCTCTGTCACCTCCTCGTCGAATGACCTTAGGCAAGATGCTTAGCCTGAACCTGAGTTTCCTCTTCTCTAAAAGGAAGGTAACACTATCTAACTCACAGGATCCTGGAAGCATGAGCCAAGATAATGGATGCAAAGTTCGTGGACACTGTAAATTGCGAAGTATTATATGATGAGAAAAACAATATGAGAAAAATTCACTTTCAGAATTCAATCCTATGGGTTTTCTGTGTAGAAATATAATCCTGTGCTGGCTATGCTAAGATCAAGCAATTTGAAACTTAAATATATTAGTAGTCTGAACAACAGAGGATGGACCCCACGACTGTATGTCCTTATACATACATGTTTACGTACGGCAAACATGAATATTTTGCGATGATATACGTGTTTCTAAGTAGAGTATGGAGCATGAGCTGACTCTGTAATTTTTCTCACAAAAATGATCATGAAAGAAAGCTTTTAAATGTTTCTCAGAATTAGAGATCCGTAGAATACTATCCCTTTGGGCTATGTTATCAAGGGAGTATAAATACTCCGGATACATGAATAATTACGGAGGGAAGTCAAAGTAATACCTCAGTCTTCTATCAAACCACTCCGCTCTATCTGTGCCTCCGTGTTTATGCTCATGTTTTAGTGGTCAATAAAGACCACTCTGGAAACTGGAAATCGTTTGCATAATAACTTATATGAGACTGAAAGAAACTAAAGATTGTTACTAACGTGGTAGGAACTACGTTCACCTCTTGAAATAGGGTTGCCAGGCGAAAGCAGGTTGCCACGGTGCCTAGTTAAATTCGAATTTTGGATAAACAACAAGTGATTGCCATAAAATGCAATATTTGGGACACGCTTATGTCAAAAGATTATTTGCTGGCTTTCTGAAGTTTGAATTTAGCCAGCATCCTGTATTTTTATTTGCTAAGGCTAGCAGCCCTACTTCAAGTGGCAAATGGCTTCATGACACTGTATCTTGGTGACCTCTCCATATTTAATTAACTTCGTGAGGTAAACAGCTCAGTCCCTTTGGCCTCCGTGGGACTTGCTATTTCTCCTCGTCCTCCCTGACACTGTGAAGAGGGAGATCACATATCCTGTACCCAGACCGATTGTGCCTGCAGCAATGGATATTAAATCTCGGGCCTGCCTGAAATCGCTTAGAATTCACCCAGCACATTCCTATCTCCATTGGAGAGGCCTGGAAATAAGTATGCAGGAGCTTTGGAACAAATACAGTACAACTTCCCTGTCTGCAAGAGAAGAAAAAGAACCTCCTAGAAGCTCCAGATTCTAATTCTACCCAGATGAGTAAATGCAGGAATGATTACTGTTTACATTGCCTCATTTTAACATTTCTTTGATTATTTAAAAACAGCGATTGCACTGCTACCGGGGTAATTGGAATCTAATTATTTCCACACACATAAGTGTTCTCAAGCCTCTGTCTCAGACAGGTCATGAGATGGTGGGCTCAGATCAGCCTCTTGTCGTTGACATTATTTTAAAAAATAGGGAAAGGGTACTATCCCACATAATTAGCAGCCTTAATTAAAAACTGGACAAAGATATCAGCTGTCCTGGTGGCTTGACAAGCCCCTTAGGGCTAGCTCAGATTCTACCACCTTCTGATTAGAATGCGAATCTGGAAATATCCACCTCCATTATTTCCATTAAGATGTGATGCTTTCTGGCTTGATAATCCATTCAGGCCTGGTAATTATTTTCGCGAAGGTCTGGTACAGAGGAGGGGGCATGCAAGAGTCTGGTAAACACGTCCCATGATGTATGGTTCCGAGTAACAACCGAAAATCACTGTTAGAAGTCTGAAGGGGATCCCCAGGGTCCTCCCCAGGTATGTAAGATCTAACATCCTTATGGATCCCAAGGTAATTTGCAATTCTCACGCGCATCATATCTGAGAATTTTCATGGGAGATGCATTGTAAGTTTTTTTTTTAAATAAAAAGCAAATAAAAGTAATTGATTCAGTTGTTATTAAACCTTTATCCCAAATGGGTGCGAGGATAGAGCACTGGAATAAAATACAAACTGTCCCTTTTTGACAGTTCTTTCAGCTAAAATTCCTCAAAAAATTCCTCATGGTTTCTCAGAAATATTATAAATATTATACTTCTATAAATATAAAAAAATAAATAAATTGAAGGTAGAGAGCATGCCTCCATTTCATGAGTTTTTGAGAAGCACGAAACTCCAGAAAGGTTTTGAGGAACTTCTAATACAATTACCATATGATCACTTATAATACAATCAGGCATAAAAACGAATTAAGTGATGACGTACAATCCAGGGATTAAGGAAGGTAGTATGTTGGGGGAAAGAAAAGAATAAGGGTAATCAGGGGAATGAGCCAGAGGCCAATGGCTGTGGAAAACTAAACAGGGCGCTGACTTTCCCTCTCCCTTGCTAGCAACTAGAAGAGAAAAAAAGGCAACCACATTATAGAGTTCTTACTGCCAAGTGGTAAAGGTATTCCAGTTTCCCATGGGCATCACAGTTGGCCTTTGGCCCACACCCCAAGATGAAAGTGGGAAAATGCTGTGATATCGTTAGGTGTGTCCTTGTGTGTAGACTTGACAAAAGCCTGGTATTTCCAAACAGCTACTGGATGGGAACTGAGAGACCTCAGATGCCAGGTGTTCTAAATCTAGTCTCTCCCTGAACCCCTCTAAGGTGTGTTCTTCAAACACATTGACCATGACCCACATTTGTAAAAACAATAGTTCCCTTACTGAGTGCTACTGTGATGTTTTCTATTGTATTCTATATCCATGTATTTTGAAAAGCTTTGGTCAAAACCCACTAAGTTGACTTCTGAGTCACAGAAAGACCCGTAGTTTGAGAAACGTGCACTGGTAAGTATAGAATTGTGTTGTGTTTTTTTTGTTTTTTTTAATTTTAGAGAGAAAGCGTATGCATGTAAGAAGGGGTTAGGGGAAGATGGAGGCAGAGAATCTGAAGTAGGCTCCACACTTAGTGAGGAGCTTGACGTGGGGCTTGATCCCATGACCTTGGGATCATGACCTGAGCTGAAATCAAGAGTTGGACGCTCAACGGAATGAGCCATCTGGGCACCGTACGATTTTCCTAAAATGCAGAAAACTGATAAAATATAATGTATTTTGAATTCATATAAATATATGTAAGTGTCAATATAATGAAGTCTGTATACATCCATAAATACGTACATCATATCACAATATATATGTAAAATTTTACAGATATGGTAATAACTTGCTTAAACTTGAAATCTTGAGAAATCTTGAAATAGATTTAAACATTTCTTTTAATCATATGGTTGAGTTAACCCATATTACATGTTAAAATGTTAGTTTGTATTTCTATTTATTTCAAAGATTTTATCTTATTTTTTAACATAAATAATCTATGTAAATAATCTAAATAATTTACTCTTGAATTCTTATTGCCTAAGTTTTTCCTATAACTTCTCTGATAAGCTTTCTTCCATTCCCAGGCAGTCTATGCTGTCAAGCATATAAGTGAGTCATTCATAAGTATCTGCATATCAACCTAGCACATAATTTTATTCAGATATGATTTAGACACAACATGATCATTGGCTTGAAAATTTTATTATTCTTGTATTTTTTTCCCAAATGACAAGGATTTAAAAATAAGATCACCTGGTTAGATCTCACTTCTTACCTGCATACTATTCACTGACTTATTTTTCTGACTCTGTCACCATAAAAGAATATCAAATTTCTTAGGGCAGGTTGTTAGCCCTTTTTCCCCCTCCAAATAATGTTAGCTTCCTCTCTGTTTTCAAATATATCATAATTGAAAGAGCCCTGTTTGCTAGGCGTGCTAAAGGGGAGATCAGGCTGGCTCACCAGGAAAGGTGTCCAGAAGCGATAATGCTTAATGTGAGAGAGGGAAGAGGTTAGCCTGATAGAGAGGCAAGAAAGGGCATTGCTAAGAGAGTGGAACTTGCTGCAAAGGGGTCAACGTCATTGGGAGTAGCTGAAGTAAATAGTTGGCGGCTGAAGAAACGTGGAAAGTAATTCTCCAAGTGAAGGCAAGGGCTGGATCAGAAATTTGTTATTTATTACATAGGTGGGAGAGAGACATGGAACATTTCCAAGCAGAGGAGTGACATGATTAAGCTTCCATTTTAGAAGGTTCACTTTGACAAAAATGTACAGTATGGAATGAAGGAGTTCAAGATATAAGGCTGAGAGTTCAGTTAAGAGGCCATGGCAATAATCTAAGCAAGAAATGATAATGGCTGGGTTAAGACATTGGTAGAATTGAAGGAAAGGACATGGATTCCGTAAGACGTGATAGAGGTCACATGTCGGGGCCTTTTGGAGACTGTCAAGATGTGCTGGTGAATAGTGTTTGGGGTGGGGTGGGGGCAGAGGCAGATAAATCTAGGATGGTGCATAGCTTCTAGTCTGTACACCTATATGAAAGGTGGTGCTTGTTAACACAAGGATCAAACTCCAAGAAAGATGATGACTTCAGCATGGTGATTTTAAATTTGGGTATTTATTGTCATTCTCCATAGACATGTTCAACCGAAGAGCTAACTTTCACTGAATGCTTACTACATGCTAGATACAATGATAAGCATTTTACACGCATAACTTTATCTTCTAAAGACTCTTCTAAGAATGGCTCTTCTTATCCTCGTTTGACGTAAAAGGAAACAGAGGCTCAGAGAGTGAACTAATTTGCCTAAGGTCTCATAGCTGTTAAATGGCTGAGCAGGGACTCATATTCAAGTTTATTTGACCCTGCACCTATGTCTTAATCCCTAAGCTATATAGGACCAGTGAAAGAGAGACAGTGAAATATCAATGGTATCTGAAGTTGTAATTGCGAGTGGGACTGCCAGTTAGAATATATGTAGTAGAAAGCAGAACCCAAGGGAAAGCCCCAAGGAACACCAACATTTAATGGACAGGCCACAAATGAATGACCTCCATCTGCCCACAGGTATGGTTTGTTTGGCTAGCATAGCATTCTAAAAAGCTTGGATTCTGGAAGGATAGGGAGCATTCTGCACCCCCTCACATTCCCACCACCCTCTGTTAATTACCACCTGCACAGCTCCTTCACCTACCAGCGCCTTCACACCTGTATATTTCCTGCAGAGCCCTGGGACACATGAGAGCCACAACCCCTAAACAGTGCAGAGGAAGAAACACTCACTTAGGAAAGGCAAAAAAAATCAGTAAGGGGAAGGTAAAAAAAGAAATACTAGAAGAACGTGGCTTCATGAAAGTTGAAGAAGAAAAGGGTTTCAGAAAAAAGGGACACTCAACCATATTAAACGTCACAGATATTCAAGTAAGATGAGGAGAGAATGATGTCTACTGAATGAGGCCATCTGGTGGTTACTTATGATCTTGGTAAAAGGCAATGGGGTGGGTAGGCAGGTCACAATGTCAGATTACAGAAAGGTGAGGAGTGAAAGGTATGGGAGAGGTGGAAATAGATGGTTTAGGGTCCTCTTTAAGGAAGTGTGCACGGTTCTGAAGCAAAGAGAAGAAACACACAATAACTAATGGGAGATGTGTGGTCAGATGGGAACTTTTGCTCTCAAAATGGGAAATATCAGAGCATGCTTTTATGCAGAGGAACAATAGCCACAGGGATGATCATTTGGGAATAGAGGAGAGAGAAGATGAGTTCAACAGTGACATTTACAAGTGATACTGCACACCAGGCATTGTCTTAAGACACTGGGGGCATAGAAGTGAAGTAAGAGACAAGGTCCCTGTTCTCATGGAGATTACATTCTGGAAGACAAGGAGAATAGATAAAGTAAACAAAGTAATTCTAGGTAGTGATATATTACAGAATGGAATTTTTTCTTGTTGTAAGATGGCTTCATGTGGGGTATTCAGGGAAGTCTTTTCTGAGGATTGACATTTAAGCTGAAATTTGAATGAAAACAGGCACTAGCCATGGAGGCTTTCGGCGGGGAGCATTCTAGATGTAACAAATAGCTAATACATGCATTTAGAGTGACTGTGAGCTTGGTGGGATTGGGAAACCAAAGCTATGGTGATGATTCAGGAACTACATCGTGGTGGGAGATGAAGTCAGAGAGATGGGCAGGGGCGTCTGTCAAATGGCACCTTGGAGGTTTCAGCAGGGAGTCCGGGTCATATTTATGCTGTGACCATGGGAGGGCTTTAAGCAGAGGAGTGCAATCAGCTCCAAGCAGGTGAGAGGGGATGGATCCCAGCACAAATTAGAGGAAGGAGCCTACAACAGACATGTTGTCAACTCTTTCAATGAAAGAGAAAAAAGCAAAGCAGTAAAGAATAGGAAGAAGTAGAGATAGTTGTAGGTAGCATAGGGGGAAGGTGAAAGAGTTAATACCTCAGTTTTCTCAGTGAAGCTAGAGGCAAGAAGATCATCTACTAAGAGTGAATGGGGAGATTGAGTACAGGTTGTATTAGTCTGCACTGGCTGCCATAATAAAATACCATTGACTAAGTGGCTTAAACGGCAGAAATTGACTGCCTCCCAGTTCCAAAGGCTGCAAGTCCATGATCAAGGTGCCAGCCAATTCAAATTCTAATGAGAGCTCTCTTGACTTGCAGATGGCCAGACACCTTCTTTCTGTGTTCTTACAAGATTGGGCGGGAAGTGGGGGGAAGTGGGAGGTAGAAGGAGAGGGAGCTCTGATGTCTCTTCCTCTTACAATGACACCAATCCTATAGGATTAGGGCCCCACCCTTATGACCTCATTTAACTTATTACTTCTTCCCAGGCCCTGTCTTCAAATACTGTCTTATTGGAGGTTAGGGCTTCGACATATGAATTGGGGAAGGGGGGAGACAAACATTTAGTCCATAACAGGGATCTGTGGAGAAAAGGAAAACTTTGGGATGTTGAAGAAATGGGAAGTTGAGAATATAAAAAATACCTTCCATCTGAATTTTTTTCTATATTTAGTCTAAATTACTTCAATGTCTCCATAATTCCAAACTTCAAGGAATCAGAAAATATTTGTGTGGTGAGATCATTGTCCTTAACATACGATCTCCCATAGACTCAGGAAGTAGGTGGATCCTAGTAATTGGAAATTATTTTATTTGGCAGCAGGTAAGGCAGGTTGGCAGGACAGCCTGGGGGCTGAGTCAGAGCTGAGGCAGGCTGTATAAGAAGAGGACAGAAATAATAGAGAGAAGGTGAGCGAAGCCCCACCAGCCAGGAAGCTGGCATACGGAAGCCAGGGACACCGCCCACATGAAAGGATGGGAGAAAGGAAAACCCCTGTGACTGGCAGCCACGGAAGGGCCTAGGGAAGAACAGAAGTGCCCCAGGATTTGTACTGGCTTCTTCTGATGTAAACGCGATGTGCTTCCTTCTCCAAAGGAAGTCTTCAACCAAATCCGTAATGCTCATCATGAATGCTATGCAGAACAATTTTGCTTTTTTGGAGTCGGGGAGAACCAAGCCCAGTTCTAACATCATCGCCTGAAGGAAACTCCAGGAAGACAGCCACCTGTTAGAAATATTCAAAGGCGAACAACCACAAGCAAAAGAGAGCACAAAAACTAACAAGAGTACGTGATTTTTAACATTAGTTTCACAGGGTCCACAATATTTCATTTTGACCCGTGCTCCTTGAGAAGATCTGCCTGAATTTGCAGGTAACAGATACAGATTATTTTAAAGCACTTGTATGCCTCATATGCACCCCCACCTGCCTTTCACTGTAGCTTGGGTGACAGCATTACTGTGTCTGGCTCTGCTTAGTAGCATTTCCTGCCGATATCCCAACTCCCTTTACTGACAATAGACAAGACACCTGATAATGCGTCTCAAGAATCAACATCAGGACAACTCCAGACCGTCCAGTTTGTTTCTTGACTCCTTCGGGGAGTAATTATGAGTTCACACAGATTCTTCACTTCATTTCAACTCCCCGGTACCTATAAATGCTATCCTGATTGCTTGTTTCTCCCCAGGTGATTGTTTTCCCTAAACGTTCCTTGTATGTAGGAGTTTTCTGCAACTAGAGAGAAAGAGGGCTGGCCTGCACTTCCTCTCCATTCCTTGGGTCTCCATTTTGGTGTCGTGCCCAGAGTAGCCCATTAATCAATGCTGGTGGAATTGATGAGCATATGAATAAATAACAATTAATGAGCATTTTGACTCACCCAGATGTTTATCTGCTCAGCTGTGTTATTGAGATGCCAGGGGTATCTACGTTTTATAGAAATATCTGCTGATCGAGGCACTTATTGATAGATGCGAATTATGTGGCTGCTTTATTTTCAAGGTTCTCCTAAAGTGTCGGTGCAGCTCACGGCTGCGTGAGGGTTTCCGTTGCAAATGATTACAGAAGTGGCATGTGGAGAGTGGACTGAGAGGCAAAATATATGCAGGAAGAGTGGAAATCACCAAGGAAAACGAGTGAAGGGGAAATCAATATGAGGTGAAAGGTCAACAAGCCTCCTGCTGTTAGTCTGTCAAAATGTATTTAATGGGTTCATTGGATATTTTTCACATTTAAGAAATTGACATGAAGAAGGGTTAGCCTGTAATAACTTTTTATCTCTCACTTACAAAACAGCTATTTTTTTCTTCTTTTGAGAATTTTTACCTCTGATCTCAGTATCACACTCATGCCCAGGGCTTTGAGGCCTCAATGGAACTATAATGACAAGCCTCCAAAACAGATATGATGATTATTTTTAAGTAGTTAATTCTTTCATCAGAGCCACATTAATTTGTCAAAGCGTAACTTAAAACGTATTCATTGAAATTAAGTAAGGATCAAATATGGAACTTGCTCTATCCAAGGCACCAGTTTCTGGGTCTGACCTCATTGTATTTATTAAAGGAATGCCTTATTTGTTCTTTTTTTCTATCATCTATACAATTAGATTGATCTCTAGTTCTATCCTCTCCAAGCAAGAGAATAAGAGTAGATACAAAAAACAAACTCATTTCCGGCCATAGATTTTGGTAAAGAACTTCAAAGATAAAATGTCTCTCCCTGTAAAATCACATTTGTACTATTTTTTGAAAATTTCTGCACCCTTGCTGAATATTCTTACTTATTTAGTATTCCCCAGTTTTTAGACAATTCGGTCATCCTCTTATTAGAGGCTCAGATTTTTGCCTTTTTCTAATATCTTTAATCAAAGTACCTTTAGATACATTCGAAATATTAATTCATTTGATGATTCCTGAGCTATACTGAGAGATAAGCATTAAACATTAATATCTGGAGAAGTCAGCATGGCAAACTTATATATGTGTTAACTGTTTTCTCCCTTTTTATTTTTTTTAACATTTTTTTTTTCCAACGTTTATTTATTTTTGGGACAGAGAGAGACAGAGCATGAACGGGGGAGGGGCAGAGAGAGAGAGGGAGACACAGAATCGGAAACAGGCTCCAGGCTCTGAGCCATCAGCCCAGAGCCCGACGCGGGGCTCGAGCTCACGGACCGCGAGATCGTGACCTGGCTGAAGTCGGACGCTTAACCGACTGTGCCACCCAGGCGCCCCAATGTTTTCTCCCTTTTGATAAGACCAAGAAAGAAATTTATGTTGCAGATTTAAATCCCTTTCATTTTCCATCTTGAGCACCTGATAGCAATTTGGCGAGCTTAGACCAAACTCTTGGCATTCAGTTAAGATCTGCTCCATTAATTTTGGTGAGAAATGCTATAGAAGAAAAGTATGGTCTGGAATATGTCTTAAAATTGCCAAGGCCTCCAAGGATGTGGCACATTCATTTGCCAGAAGTAATATGAGCACAGCTTGAAGATATGTACATAAAAGAATTTTAAAAACTAAAAGCTGTTTATAAATTTTGCCACAGCAGGTTGAGATTTGAAAATTTAAATAGCTCATATAAATAGGGACCACAAGGGTCAAAATAAATATTTTTATACTTTTCATTTTCAGAATATTAAACATCAGTTATTTAATAAAGAAAAGTTTATTAAATATTTAGCATACACAGGGCATTTTGCTAGATATTGGTGAATCCAAGATGGAATGCACACGGTCACTGCCCTTCAGGGATACTTTGTCCAGCAAGGAAGCATCAATGGAAACAAAAATTGTATGGCAAGTGCTGCATATCAGTTTTCTCTTGCTGTGTAACAAATTGCCTCACACTTAATGATTTAAAACAACATACAATGGTGGGGGGGGGGGCGGCGCCTGGATTGCTCAGTCAGTTGGGCGTCAGACTTTGGCTCAGGTCATGATCTCACAGTCCATGAGTTCGAGCTCCGTATCAGGCTCTGTGCTGACAGCTCAGAGCCTGGAGCCTGCTTCGGATTCTGTCTTCCTCTCTCTCTTCCTCTCCCCCGCTCACACTCTGTTTCTCTCTCTCTCTGTCTGTCTCTCTCTAAAACAACATACATTGATTATCTCATAGTTTTTGTGGGTATTGAGTGTGGGCACAGCCTAACTGGGTTCTCCACTCAGAGACTCACAAGCCTGCAATTTTAGTGTCAGTCAGACCATGGTCTCATCTGAGGCCCAAGGTCATCTTCTAAACTCAAGTGGTTGTTGGTAGAATTCATTTCTACCCTGCAGCTGCGGAACTCATGGCAACTTGTGTTTTCAACATTGGTAGATGAGGGTCTTTGAGCCCAAGAAATCCCTAAGCTTTCTTTCAAAGAGTTCACCTGATTAAGTCAGGCTCCCCTTGATCAACTCAGTTAGCTGATCAGGGGTCTTCAGGTACCTCCGCAAAGCCACTTCATGACCATATACCATAATCAAAGAGTCACATCCCACCATATTCACAGCCTCTGCCTACACCAAAGGGAGGGGACTATACAAAGGGGTGAGTCACTGGACTTCATCTCACAATTTTGCTACTGCCTACCAAAACGGACATTTAAGAAAGTGTTGACAAATGACTAGAGTCTAGTAATGGAAAAATAGGGTACAGAAAAGGTCATGGGCACTGGTTAGCTGGGTTAGGTTAGGCTCTTTGATACTATGATTATTAGAGGATTTTTGTGCCAGCTGGAGAGAAAATTCATTTCAGATTTTATATAAACGAAGAGCCCCAGGGCTATGTTAAACACGAGGTACAATTAATTTCAGATTCAATGATCACTGGGCCCTAGTAAAGATTTGAACAAATATGGTACTCGAGTGGCAAACTGCATAGGTTCTTGGATAGTGTATCATAATACCTTTTAAGTCATTGGCTGTCTTAGCTTGGGTTCCCCTTGATGCAAAAGCTTGTGTGCCAATCGCTTATTTGAGAATGTGATTGCTGGAAGGAGGAGAGTGGGGCAACAGAGAGCGAAGTCAAAAAGGAGGGAAAGCTGGTATAAAAGTGTGTTTTGAGTTAGTCACTACTTGGGGTGTAAGGGACCTTCTGAGGAACCTTATGAAATGGCAATGAGAATTTTTCCCGTGGGGATGAAACAAGAAACAGTATTCTATTGGTTCTTGGCACCTATTGGTGGGCGATGGCCCACGGATCTGAATGCGAAATGGATGCTGATGGTGTCAAAGAGGCGGAATGGAAGCAGTAAAGGGTGTGGCCCGAGGTAAAACGCTTTCAAGTTGCACTACCCAAAAGCTGGTCCAAACTTGTGCAGGACTGGTGACCAGAAGTGAGGGAGGTACAACATGAGACTAAGAGGATTCGTAGGTGAGCACACCAGGGGTGTTGATATACTGAGGTTTTGAAAATGTAGTGAAAACTACACAGTAACCATTCAGAAACATGCTAACATGTACACACACGTACATACACAAATTGTACACACTCAGGTAGTTCTTCTACCCCTCAAGCCCATCCACGTACCCAAGAATAGGCAAACTGAACACATTTTCCTTCTTGAGAAATGAATACAAAGGACTGCACACCCACATCTGGATGAAATAACACATCGGTTTGCAAGACAAAAAGAAATCCCATTAAAATCGTAGATAAAACAAAGGGAGAAACATGTAAGAGGGAAGATAGAATGAAAGTAAAGTGTAGTAATGTCGCAGCCAATAAATGTAAATATATAGTCACACAAAAAAATGAAGAAAACTATAAGGAAACTATTAGCTTTCCTCTCGAGACCCCCATCAGATGTCCAATAAAAACAGTAGAGAAAAAGAGAGATACCCGACATCAAATATGGATTTGAGTATAGATTTGTTGTGGTTATTTGTCCTTTTGCATTTTTTTTGTGATGGGTGGAAAAATGGAAAATTTGAAGATGCACATGTAGCTCAGCCATTAGATGTATGATTTTAGAGTCTACCAGAGAGAATATGAGAATTGCTATCCAAAATCCTATATTAGTTTCTGGATATGTATCAGGAACATCAAAATTTGTAGAGCTACTAATACTATTCAAATCTGTTTGAAAACTCATTTACATTTATTATCTTTAAGTCACTTTTTAAAAGCCATTAGGATTGCATTCTGAATCTTCCTCCTACTTCCTTCATCCTCCTGTGAGAACCCAGCCTGACAGGCCTGCAGAGATTTTGTGGAGCTGGAGGAATGAATAAGAAATGCCCGCTTTTGACTTGCTAAATGCTAAAGAACTATCCTTAGCATTCCAGACTAACACATCACTTTCAAACCAAATTGGAGCCAGCTGTTCTGATCAGCTAGGTCACCTTTTTGAGGTCATCCTCAGGTAAACCTGTCAGTATGTTAGGGAAAAGTATTCCCATCCACACCTTTCAGCTACCTATAGTGTTCCAGGGGCTCACATCCAGGTAACTGTTGCTTATAGGTAATAAAGCTAAATGTTACTCTCTAATCACAGAGAAAGAACTGATGTCCTTAAGTGAAGTAAAGATACGGAAGATGTTAGACATCATAAGAGACACTCAGTTATCTCATAAGGCAGATGAAGTTTACCCAGTTGCTATAAAATGGATGTTTGTGTTCCCTCCTAAATTTATATGTTGAAGCCATAATCCCCAGGGTGATAGTATTTGGAGGTGGGCTTTAGGAGATAATTGTTTAGATGAGGTCATGAGAGTAGAGCCCCCCCAATGGGATTTCCCCCTTATAAGAAGAGGAAAATAGTAGAGCTCTCTCTACCAAGTGGTGATACGACAAGAAGATGGTCATCTACAAAAATCAGGAACAGGGCTCTCACCAGACACCAAACTTGCCAGCACCTTGATCTTGGTGCTTCCCAGCCTCCAGAACTGTGAGAAACCAAGTTTGTTGTTTAAGATCCCTAGTCTATGGTATTTTATTATATCTGCTCAACCTGATTAAGAAATCAGTTCAACAGCAGGAAACATTAAGAATTACTTTTTCCCAGGGCACCTTGGTGGCTCAGTCTGTTAAGCCTCCTGCTCTTGATTTCAGCACAGGTCATATCACGGTTTGTGGGATTTAGCCCCACATCAGGCTCTGCACTGACAGTGAGGGGCCCGCTTGGGATTCTATCTCTCCTCTCTCTCCTCTCTCTCCTCCCTCCCCCTGCTTGCACGCTCTCTCTCTCTCAAAATAAATACATAAACATTTTAAAAAAAGAATTATTTTTCACCAAGTAATCACTGACTATTGAACACACTAAGTGCTATACATATATCTACTAATTTTAAACTTCCCTATAATTATTAGTACCTTTACTTTTAACCTATTTTTGTCTATTTTTATGGTATATTTCTTTCTTTAAAACTTTTTAATTGATATATTATTACTATGCGACATTATATTAGTTTTAAGTGTACAGTATAATGATTTGATATATGTGTTTGTTGTGAAATGATTACCATGATAAGCTTAGTTAACATCCAACACCACACATAGTTATATTTTTTCTTAGAATGACAATTTTGAAAAGATACTCTTTTAACAACTTTCAAATATTCAACACAGTACTGTTAGATACAGTCACTATGCTATAAATGACACCCCCAGGACTTGTTTGTCTTATAACTGGAAGTATTTACCTTTTAACTCTACACCCATTGGTGGGTGGTGGGCAAAAGGGGTAAAGTGTGTTTTTTGTAGGCAACATATACTTGGGTCTGATTTTTAATCTAATGTGACACTCAGCCTTTTAACTGGGTGTTTAGATCTTTTACATTTAATGTAATTATTGCTTGGATAATTATTGGTTGGGTTTAAAATGATCATCTTGCTATTTGTTTTCTATTTGTTACATCTCTTTTTTTTTCTTTTTTTCTCATTTTCAATCTCTTTTGGATTAAGTAGGTTTGCTTTTAGATTCTATTTTATTTACTTTTTGGGCTTACTAGCTATAATTTGATTTTAGTGGTTGCATTATGGTTTAAAGTATCCATCTTTAATTTATTATAGCCTATCCTCAGATGTTATTATACCACTTCATGTACGATATAAAGACCTTACAATCATATGCTTTAATTTTTCCTCTCCTGACCTTAGTACCATTGTCACATATTTTCTTATACAAATATTATAAACACCCTACAACACTTTTTTTGTTTGCTTATTTGTTTTGTTTAGTCGGTTACTTTTAATTTGTTTTAAATAATAAGAAAAATGGTACATGTATAACAGTATAGTGATCATTTTCAATATTCTTAATTGCTATATACAGGTCCTTATCAATTTTCTTCTGTTTGAAGGAATTACTTTAATATTTCTTATAATGAGATTGTTGGTGATTAATTCTTACACCTTTTTTACATCTGAAAAAAATCTTTATTTCACCTTTATTTTTGAAACATATTTTTGCTGGGTATCGAATTCTAGGTTGATAATTATTTTCTGTCAGTAGTTTAGAGATGTTGCTCCATTGTCTTTTCACTTGTATTGCTTCCAATATGAAATATGGTAGTCTCTTTATCTTTTTCATGTCCTATGTAATGTATCTTTTTATACTGGTTGTTTTCCATTTTTTCTTTTTATCATCAGTGGTCAGTAGTTTAATTACATTGTGCCACTCTGTTATTTTCATGTTGTCGTACTTTACATTTGTTTACCTTTTGGATATGTAGGTTTATAGTTTTCCTAAAATTTGGGTATTTTTTATCATTACCAGGGGCTCCAATTGCATGCATACCCACAGCACACTAAGGTTTTTTTTCTTCTTTTTAAGGATTTTTACAATCTATGTTCATGAAAGATATGTCTATAGTTTTCTTTCTGTTGAGTCTCTCTTGTAATAACTTTATCTGTTTTGGACATTAGGATAATGCTAACCTCATACAATAAATTAGGAAGTGGTTTCTTTATGTTTATTTTCTGGAAGAGATTATAGAAAATTGATATCATTTTCTTCTTAAATATTCTGTAGAATTCACAAGTGAAACCATCTGGACCTGGTGTTTTCTGTTTTGGAAGGTTAGTAATTATTAGTTCAATTTCTTTAACAGAAATATTAATATTCAGATTATTTCTCCTTTTGTAAGTTTTGGTAGATTATGTCTTCCAAAGAATTGGTCCATTTCATCTAAGTTATCAAACTTGTTGGCATAGAATTGTTCATATTCTTTTATTATCCTTTTAAAGTCCATGGGATCATGTAATGCCTCCTCTTTCATTTCTGATATTAGTAATTTGTGTCTTCATTCTTTTTTTTCTTGGTTAGCCTGGCTAATGTAATGTCAATTTTGTTGAACTTTCCAAAGGATCACCTTTTGGGTTTATTGATTTTTCTCTACTGTTTTCCAATTTTCAATTTCCTTCATGTCTGCTCTGATTTTATTTTTCTTCTGCTTACTCTGGATTTAATTTGCTCCTTTTTTCCTAGTTCCTCAAGACGGAAACTCAGATTTTTTTATTGTAGATATTTCTCTTTTTCTAATATATGCATCCAATGGTATTAATTTCCCTCCAAGCTCTGCTTTCTCTGCATTCTATGAATTTTAACAGATTGTATCTTCATTTTAATTTGCTCTAAAATATTTTTAAAAATTTTCTTAAGATTTCCTCTTTGGCTCATGTATTATTTAGAAGTCTTTTGTTTAATACCCAAATATGTGGAGATTATCCAGCTATCTTTCCATTATTGATTTCTAATTTAATTCCATTGTGTCTGAGAGCATACTTTGTATGATGTCTATCCTTTTAAATTTGGTAAGGTGTATTTTATGACTCCAAATATGGTATGTTTTGGTGAATATTTCATGTGAATTTGGGAAGAATGTGTGTTCTGATGCTGTTGGATGAAATATTTTTTATAATGCCAGTTGAATGCATTGATCAATGGTACTATTCAGTTCAGTTATATCCTCATTGATTTTCTGCCCCAGACTTTGCAATGATGGAAACTAAACCTGAAGACTTAAGAAATCCAGAAAATAATCCTGTTTCAGGACTTTACATCTTTCTGTACACAACGATTAATTTGTTTACTGAAACAAGGATGTTCCTGATTTATAAAAATGTTTCTCCAACATTAGTATCTCTGCATCTTCTACAAGGCTTATCACATAAAGAATGCTGAGATCCACTCCCAAAGTTCCAGATTTATTTGATCTTGGATGGAACCTGAGACTTTGAATGTCTATCAAATTTCACAGGTGAGGCTGATGTTGCTGGCACAAGGACCATACTTTGAAAACCTCTGCTTTATACCATCCAGGTGTATTTTAAAGTCCATAGTCTGCAAGGGCACCTGGGTAGCTCAGTCGATTTAGCATCTGACTTTAACTCAGGTCATGATCTCATGGTTCATGAGTTCGAGTCCTGCATTGGGCTCTGTGCTGACAGCTCAGAGCCTGAAGCCTGCTTCGGATTCTGTGTCTCCCTTGCTCTCTGCCCCTCCCCCACTCATGCTCTGTTTCTATCTCACCCTCTCAAAAATAAATAAACATTAAAATTAAAAAAAAATCCATAGTCTCCAGCATATATAAGCCAAAGATCAGGGACAAATTGTGTCAAAACATACTGAATAAGGATGAATAGCAAATGCTTAAATAGTAAAACATCTGTTTCAGGATCAACCAAATTAGGAGAAAACCTTTGTTTGATCTCTACATAGTCTTGTATTTACTAGTTGCAGTTGTTCTACATTATAGAACAGAGGAATATAAAATCTGAACCTCCTTGTTTTACTCAGTGTAAAAGTTCTTGTAAGGATGCTATTTATATTATACAATCACCTTTTCATGAATACACAGAAGAAAAAAATCCCTTCTAGTCCAAAAACCAAGACTAGTTGTGCTTTTACTAAGACATTGAATTGTACTGGGGCGCCTGGATGGCTCAGTCGGTTAAGCTTCCGACTCTCAGTTTCAGCTCAGGTCATGATCTCACAGTTACCTGAGCTCCAGCCCTGCATCGGGCTCTGGGCTGACAATGTGGAACTTGCTTAAGATTCTCTCACTCCCTCCCTTGTTACCCCTCCCTCCCTCACCCTGTCTCTGTCTCTCTCAAAATAAATAAATACATAAAAATATTTTCAAGAAATTGAATTGTATTATTTTATTAAACACATTGCACAAACGTTTCCATTTCCTTGTTGATTGTTGACGTGCTCAGAGTCACAATGGTAGCCACAATGTGCAACGTAGAAGACATGTAGTATAGATTTGTGCAACAGTCCTGTTTGTTTCATGTTTTCTACTCTCACTTTTCCCATCTTCTTATGACTTATTTAGTTGTTTCTTACTTTCAAAAAAGGCAGAATAGATTCAGATCTGTCTCCAACTAATCTGTTAGGTTAAAAGCTTCTGTCAACTTTCAGAACTTACGTATCAAGACAGCATAGTGTTGGTAAAAAGATAGACATACAAATCAATAAAACAGAACTGAGAGTCCAGAAATGAACTTTTAAAATTATGGTCAATTGATATTCAGCAGAGGTGCCAAGACACTTCAAAGGGGAATGAATAATCTTTTCAACAAATGGGAATAAGACCTTGGAATATACAAATGTAAAAAGACGAACTTAGCCCCTATCTCTATATAGAAAAAGTTCATATCTACCAGGTAGAAAAAGTAACTCAAAATGGATCTGAAACCTAATGTAAGAGCTAAAATTTTACAGATTTTAGCATAAAACGCAAGAAAAAAACATTTAAGACTTTGGGTCAGGCAAAGATTTCTTAACTATGAGACCAAAGACATGAAGAAAAACTTGGTAAATGAGACTTCATCAGAATTAAAAACTTGTCCTTCAAAAGACATCATTAAGAAAGTTAAAAAAACAACCCACAAAATGGGATAAAATATTTACTAATCATATACCTGATAAGGGACTTACATAAAGAACATATAAGGAAGTTTTGCTACTCCATAGGAAGACAAATAATCCAATTTAAAAATGAACAGAAGATCTGAGTAGACATTTCACCAAGACAACATAAGAATGACTAATAAGCACAAAAATATTAAAATAAATAAAAATAAATTTTAAAAAGGAATGGCTAATAAGTGTGTGGAAGGGTGCTCAACATCATTAGTTCATTAGGGAAATGCAAACCCAGCCACAATGGTCTATCATTTTATACCCATGAGAAAGGCTATAACCAAAAAGACAATAAATGCTCACAAAGATGTGAAAAAATGGGAACCCGTCTAAATTACTGATGGGAGTATAAAATAGTTCAGCCACTTTGAAAATAGTCGGGCAGTTTCTCAAAATGTGAAGCCTGGAATTACCCACCATATGATCCAGAAATTCTGTTCCTAGCTATCCACCCAAGAGAAGTCCACAGATATGCCCATAAAGTACTTGTACACAAATGTTCATAGTGACATTATTCATAACAGCCGAAAAGTGGAACCAACCCAAAGGTCCATGCAATAAATGGAGATACAATCTGCAATACATCCATCTAATGAACACCACCATTTAGCGGTAAAAGAGAATGAACTTTTGATATATGCTATAACACGAATGTACCTTAAGAACATTGTTCTAATTGAAAGAAACCAGACACAAAAGGCCATATACTATATGATCCCATTCTTATAAAATGTACGGAAGAGGCAAATCTTTGATGATGGAAAGCAAATCAGCGATTGCCCGGGAATGGGGGTGGGAATGGGGATGAACAATAAATAAGTACAGGTGATCTTATTGGGGTGAAAACATGTTGCAAAAGTGGATGATAGTGATGGTTACATAATACAGCAAACTAAAAAAAATCATAGAAAAATCATAGCTTTGAGCAGGTGAATTTTATGATGTATAAATTATACAAATTCAATTACGTTAATTAAAGATTCTGGCAACTGTTGAGGAGAGGTACCTCAACTGGAGACACCTGGCTCTTTCTCTCCAGGCTCTCCTAAGGCCCAGAACAGACAGACCAAGAGGGTGGCATCTTTCTGGGGTAGACCTCGAGTGCCAGGTCTATTCCTGTTGAATGTGCAGCTGCCACAGGCTACGAGTGCTTAGTCTAATGGGGTTACGTTGTTTTTGAATCACCACATTTCTGAAGCATCTTGTGGCATCCACATAAACAAACTCCCCTAAACCAAATAGTTAGATCAATGTATGAGTAAAAGTCCCCCCATGGCCAAGAACGGATAATCAATATGTCAGACTACATTTATCTCAAGTGAGTAAAATCAGAGTGACATGAAAGAAATGAATGATTATACTTGAGTATTAGAGCTTGTCTGCCTCAGGTTATTTTGATGATACTTCAAATATTTATGAAAACAAGGGAATCTTTTTTTTTTTTCAAACTGTTCAAATTTGAGTAGGGATGTTTCTATCAGCATCCTGGGAAGCACTGATGCCATCAGGAAATCCTTGAGTCTTTATAAGGACCCCAAGCGTATACAAATTTTTGATATAGTTTAAAATAAAATGTGTGAGACAGTCCAGGAGCACGACAAAATTGAACATTCTATAGGTTTCCTTCAGAGAACAAAACATTTCACACGTGAAGTTATTTATTCTCTTCCCTGAAGCCAACCAATCCCTGTTTGTTATTGTTAGTGGGAGAAACATGGAACTTAAAATATGATATACGCTACTCAAATACATGCTTAGGTTTTTTTTAAGTTTTTTTTTGAGAGAGACAGAGAGAGAGGGAGAGAGAGAGAACACAAGTGGGGGAGGGGCAGAGAAAGGGGGGAGGGGCAGAGAGGAGGACAGAGGATCCTAAGTTGGCTGTGCACTGACAGCAGTGAGCCCGATGAGTCTTGAATTCAAGGGACAATGAGATCATGACCTAAGCCCAGCGCTCAACTGACTGAGCCACCCAGGGGACTATCTGCCCTAAAGGACTATATTGTGAGTTCTAAGGAAAGAAACTGGGTCATATTCATCTGTGTATCCGTAGCACTTGGCTAAAGATTTGAATATAGTGCTCAATGCATATCCAAGGAGTGATAACAAGAGTGACTTAATTATGTTCACTGACAACATCTGTTCCCTTCCACAATAAATAGCATTTATTGTTTCACTTATGCATTCGTTCATTCACTGATGCATTTAACAATATTTGCCAAGCACCTACTACATGCAAAATACAGTGTTAGACCCTGAAACTGCAGTGGCAAAAAGACACAGTCCTTACCTCCAAGGAGCTCTGGAGGACAAAGACACAAAAATAAAACACTCTGTGAAAACCACAGACAATATTAAGTAGGGAGTCTGAAAACCCTCTTTTAACTCAATTTTGGGTGTAACTGCAGAGAGATCCAAATGGAGGCCTAAGAGCCCAGTTAGGCAAATGGAAAAGGAGGTGAAGGAGAAAGAATGAGGTCATGCTGCAAAATGGTATTGAGGTTTGGAAAGAATGTGGGCTTTAAAATAAGATAGACCCTGGCTTACATTCTTACTTAGCCACTCACCAGCTTAGGGACCTTGGCCAAGCCTTTTATTCCCACTCTTTTGCTCATCTGTAGAAGGGGACTAATGATCCATGTCTCACTGTGCTGTTGGCATGATTAGGGCTCACGTGTCTGGTGTAGACCCTGGAACACAGTTAATACTTAAAAATTGTAGTCATTGCTATTATAGTCCAAAAATAAGTGATTCAGCTTCAAAGTGATATGTGAATTTTTTAACGTAGCTTTAATATTTTATTTGAATGATTCTTAAATGTTGGCAAAACTGTTCAACAATTCTTTATTTACAAATCCTAAGTGGCTTCTTGTTGCGTATAAAATTAAATCTAGGTATTATTTTTAACAGCCGTATTGAAGCATTTTTGACTTCTTTATTCATCTATTGATGGACATTTGGGTTGATCTTATTTTATGGCCATAATGAATAATGCTGCTGTGAACATCTGTGTATAAGTCCTGTGTGAACATATAATTTTACTTCCCTTGAATAGATACCTAGGAGTAACATTTCTGGGTTGTAAGGTAATTGCAGGTTAAACATTTTGAGGAACTGCCCAATTATTTTTCAAAATGTCTGCAGTGTTTCACATTCCCACCAGCAATGTGTGAGGGTCCTAATTTCTGCACATCCATGCCAGTACTTGGCATTGACAGTTTTTCTTTTTTAATGTAAACACTTTTTTATAAGATGCTTATTTATTTATGAGGGAGACAGAGAGCATGGCAGGGGCAGAGTGAGAGGGAGACAGAGGATCTGAAGCGGGCTCTGCGCTCACAGCACAGAGCCCAATGTGGGGTTCAAACTCAGGACCACGAGATCATGACCTGAGCAGAAGCCCAGATACTTAACCGACTAAGCCACCCAGGTGCCCCTTAATTTAAACACTTTTTTAAAGGAAGAATATTTCAATGAGAAAAACAAAGTATTTCAATTTCACAAATTGAAAACAAAGAATTAGATAAAAAGCAATTACTTTACGAAATATGTCAGCTGTTCATGTTTTAGGGCATATCTTTATGATTTTTTCCAAACAGTACCTTTTTTTTTTTACCTGATTGTGATAATACTGAATACCCAACTTTGATCAAATATGAATTTAGAAAAAGGACTAATACGATCAAAGAAAAAATATATAGAATAGCAAACGTTACATATTACTTATGCCAGGAACTGTGTTGATCCCTTTACCGCCTTATCTTGCTTAACCCTTAAAGCAGCATTATGAGGGAGGTAATATCATTATTTTAGTCATTTTATAGATGAGAGTAACTGAAATTTCATGAATTAAGTAATTTTTCTAGGTTAATATTGAAGTACGTAATCAGAGCCAGACCTTTAACTCAGGTCTGAAGCTCTCCAGGGCCCCTTCTATAAACCACTAAACTCATGTTGGTTTTGGGACTTAGCTGGGTCTAACGGATAGGGAGGATTTAGTTGATAGGAAGGACCTGTTGGTTGGAAAAAGAATTATAGTATAAAGAAGACTTGGAGTAAAGACAATCATGGGATATGTGATGGTCACTGAAGAAATGACCCCAATTAGAGTTGAGCGAGGAAGATAGAGTTGGATAGGTTAGATTATATATGGTCTTGAATGTAGGGCTGAGGAGGTGAACTATTTCCTAGAGGCAATGGGAAGTTAAAGGATGTGTCTGAGATGGTGAGGTTGCACGGGGCTTTATCCCACAGTGATATCACAAGATGGATAAAAGAAGGGAATGAGTAGAGAAGGAAGGAGAGAGTCAGGATGTTGTTGAAGAGCTCATGGGTGCCGTGATAAGGAACAAAACTGTGGGGTGGCAGAGGATGGAAATGGACTTGACCATATTAAATGGGATTAAGAGATGGGAAGAGCAGAAAGGAACTTTCCCTACTCCCCACCTTCCACCATGACTGGTAGCAAAGAGAAATTAAACCTGGCAAATCACATAAGCTAAATAAGTTGCTTTGTTCTGTAAAATTCTCTACCAGAGAAAAAATATTAAGTTTTCAAGATGTGTCTGATAGTTTCAAGTATTTTTAATTAACTTGGTATTTAATTCTATGCTGCTAAACCATGCTACTAAACCATGGTATTTGGAAGATGAAACTGATTCACAATCATCTATGTGATGTTAAATTTGTGATATAATATGTGTATTCTTCCTAGGAACTAAGTTCTCTGATGGCCCTATGTAGGACCGGAGGGTGGGGGGAGGAGGCAAGGGGCTGCAGTGATTATACTCCTGATGGGATTGCAGTCATAGCAGCATGAAAGGGTTAAGTGACTCTTTTCCTAGGTTTTGGATTTATGACAAGGGCATAAATTAAGAAGAATATGTAAATTCAAACTTGAAAAAGATATCGTTAAGATTCTTAACTTTTCATAGTTAACATGAGACCCAGTGTCATTTAGTTAGAAAACAATAATAGTAGTGGTTAGAATAATAATATAGCTACTACTCATTGAGCACTTACTATGTGAATAGCACTGTGACGAAACTTTACAAGTATGATTTCACTAATACCTAACACAACATGACCTAGGAAGTAGAAACTATTTTCTTTATTTTTATAGGAAATAAAGCTTGAGCTCATTACATCTAATTAGTTTTGCCTTTGTCAAAGGTAGAAAGTTAGAGTCCGGATTCACCCATGTGTTGCTCCAACCCTGTGACACTTCTCTACTACTTAGATCGACTGTCGCTTTATGTTAACATATTTTCTCATCTGCTACCACCTGAATTATATAATTTGAAATTATAGAGTTTAGAAAACACCATTATTTCTACTTAACTGGTCATTCTAAACACATCTATCTCCAAGTCGAAATCACTTTTCGTCTTTGAGAATAGAGATGCACTTGTTTAAAGAATTCTTCAGGTATTTTTCAGGAGAACCCATTCTTTCAATCATTTTTCCTCAGAGAGGTGTCTGCGCATTGCCCTCTGCCCTCTAGTTCAGTCTGTTCCCTTAGATTGGCTGCCCTGTGTGCTGTATCCATCATGTTCCCTTGGTCTGGCCTGCCCTCCACCCTTCATCCATTCTGTTCCGGGCCTGGCCTGCTCTCCACCTTTCCTACCTCCACTTCCTCGTATGACCTACACACTGTCCTTTGGCCGTCTGTTCCCTTGGTTGGGGCTGCTGTCCACCCTTCACTCATTCTCTTCCCTCAGTCTGCTATAATCCTCATTCATCTTTCCAAATACAAGTTATCTGTCAATGTCCTATTCAAATGCCTCTATTTTCCTAATTAATTTCCCTAAAATTATTGAATACCTTCCTACTCTGTACTTCCAAGGAACAGTGAGCCCACCCCCCACCCACACATGCATTTTGGTTTGTGTCAATTCCTCTTGTACTCATTCGATTATGATTTCCTTATGGGGAAGAACTATAACTTCTGTATCTTCCCTTCACTATGATTGACCTTTATAACTACAAAGCCTAGCACACCTTAACCTGAATTGATAAGTTTTAAAAGGTCATCTTACTCATGAGTCATATTTTATTTTATATTTGTTCTGCTTGTTCTTCGGTGTGTCTATCATGTACTGTGCCCAGACACCCAGACGCTTTTTGACTAAGGTCCCCATTAGGAGGAGAACAGTACTCTAAACAGTAAAAAGAAAAAAAGTTCATGCCTTATCTGTTTGACAATGACTGGCTGGTTCTTTAGCCCAGATCACACTAACAATATCTCCAGATTCACATTGCAAAATCATATCTACTTTTTGGGTTTAATCATGATCATATTTAAATCTTTTTAAGTACTACTCTCATCCAAATGCTTCTTCCCAGATGTGCTGCATTATTAATGGCATGGAATTAAATATAGGGGTTTTAAAATGAACTTGCTTCCAAATATATTAGACTTCATCTTCCCATTTGACATTCCTTATTTCTTGATATTGCTATTTTTCACAAGTCCTTTTGCCTCATTTCTTTATCTTCTCTTGTGTTCATATGATCTAATTAATACCTTTTACAATTGAATTGGTGCTCTGTTTATGATATTTCTAAATTTTTTTTAACGTTTATTTATTTTTGAGATAGAGAGAGACAGAGCATGAACGGGGGAGAGTCAGAGAGAGAGGGAGACACAGAATCTGAAACAGGCTCCAGGCTCTGAGCTGTCAGCACGGAGCCCGACGCGGGGCTCAAACTCACGGACCGTGAGATCATGACCTGAGCAGAAGTCGGACACTTAACCGACTGAGCTACCCAGGCACCCCTTTTTAAAAAAATTTTTTTTTAACGTTTATTTATTTTTGAGACAGAGACAGATTTTTTTTATTTTTAACGTTTATTTATTTTATGATATTTCTAATACCTGTAGTTAAGATCCTAAGATGTGGCTTAATACTGAACTCTCTAGTGTCCCTGGATGACTCCTGAATGGATGAACTGCTACTTATCATGATCACAGATTTTCCTCTACACTTTTTTTCTTTTTCTGAACAGGGCTCCAATCACATTTCAAACCACTGCCATTATTCATTTTCCAGCTATTCTGAATTAATTTTCTAGCCAATGCACTTTATCAAATTATTTACTCTAATTAGGTGCTTTCCTCTGCTATGTTGGTGAACTCTGAGAGAAGGAATTACTGGCAGCTTCGAAGACTCCAGGTGTTTTTGCATGGGAACAGGAAGTGGTGAAGGAGAAAGAAGAAATACAATCTGATGGTAGACTAAAAAGCCAAACACAAATCCACCTGAGCTTATGCTTTAATGGAAATGGTTTGTTCCGGGAACAAATGTGACAGGTTGGTCAAGTAATTTGTTCAACAGAAGTTTCTGGAATGAATTTTAAAGAACACAAAATTGTACAGTGTTTTCTTCAACCCCCAGCATTCTGGTATTCTTCGTTACTAGAGAAAAGCAAGTCAAAACAGATACAGAATTCGTTACAGACCCTTATCTTTGTCCTCTAGGATTTATAGTCTAGGATGGATAACCTAAAGAATCTTTTAAGAACAATTGCCATTCCTTCTCTTTCTTCAACCTGATTTCTATCCTTTTTTTTGTTTGTTTTTCAATGTTGAGTAAAATATTGGACACTGAAATGGAAAAAGCCTCAATATGATAGCAGTCTTACCGGGGTCACCTTTCCTGATTTGTCCCCTTTTTGCCCAAAAATATTGAGTAAAAAAAAATCATATGGGCCTCATAGGGTTTGTGTTTCAAATTTAACACTATCTCAAATGGATCTCTGACTTGAGAAATTGACCAAGGAAAATATCAAGAAGTACTGAACATTTATTCTGTAAACTACGTAGAAACCAAATGAACAATAGCTAAGATATATCCTGGCTTGCTATGTGGTAAACACCGTGCTGCTGGATTTTCATTTAGCATCTTTAATCCTCCCAACAGCCCAATAAGTACTATTACTATCCCCATCTTACAGATGAGCAAATTGAGCCTTAGAGAACACAGATAACTTACCCAAGTTGTAAGAGTGTGGTACTGGCACTGAGTATGTAGAGGTCAGGGATGATGCTAATCACCGTATGGTACATAAGACATGCCCCACAATAAAGAATTCTTCCTTCCAAATTGTCCATTATGCCAAGGTTAAAAGACCCTCTTCTAGATACCTAATGTTAGTACCCTAGGAAGGATGGGGAATTGTGAGAACAGAAGTCTTCCTAACAGATTTTTAGTCATTAACCAGAAGGAGGAGAATTCAGATTCAAGATACCCAGTGTTTTCTTAGGACTGCTCCAGAGTATTTTGTGGGGCCTATTTCTTGCTTCTGGGTATATATTACTGGATCTTGATTTCTCTCAAGCAGTTGCTCAAAGTATAGGCTTTAGGGGCCCCTGGGCGGCTCAGTCAGCATCTGACAGCTCAGGTCATGATCTCACAGTTTGTGGGATCGAGCCCCATATCGGGCTCTGTGCTGACAGTGCGGAGCCTGCTTGGGATTCTCTCTCTCTCCCCCTCTGTCTGTGCCCTTCCCTTGCTCGTGCGCATGCACACTCTCTCTCTCTGTCTCTTTCCCAAAATAAATAAGTAAACATTAAAAAAAAGTACAGACTTTAAATATAAAGCCTGTTATCAGTGATTCCTATGACAAGCCTGGCTTTCTTCTAATACATCCTGCCAATGCTACAAAGGTCTCTCTAACCTGAGTGTATCATGTCTCTGGTCTTTCTAGGGGCTACTTTCTGTGCCATTGGATGGTCGGTAGCTATGACATCTACTGAAGATACATTTTACCCATCTTGAACTTGGGCAATTCCATCTTGCTTGCTAAATGAGATCATTAAACACCCTCCACCCTGGACAACACTGTTAAATCTTTCTGTGCCACTTTTAAATGGACCAGCCTTATATGCCATGGTTAACCCACTACTCCCCCCATTATACTCTCCCGGTAGAGCTGTTGAAAGACAGAGCAAATCATTATTGTCAGCTTGGAAAATCATCTCAGTATGGCTTAGAACAGACATGGGGATGCGATCAAAGTCAGCATACATGTTTTTGTACTTCTACTGGAATGGAAACTCCTTGAGAGTAAGAACTAAAATTTTTGAAGGTCATGTGCAGAGTTAAACATAATGACGTTCAGGGAGTATTTAATATTAATGGTGTTTCCATCAAAAATTATCAGATATTCCTTTCTGATGATTTTTATAACAGTTTGGGGCATTTAGATAAAAGAAATATGCTGACAACTTGGAGGGAGTTCAGAATGAAACAATAAAAATGAGTGAATGGTTAGAGGGAAGAGGGAATCAGTTATGTGCTGGCTAAACAAGAATGAAAGAAGGAAAGGCCTATGATAAATGAACAGTGTATGTATCAAGCAGCAAATTGCCTCGTTGTTGATAGGCTGTTGAGGAAGACAGCTACCACCTCTGGAGCCATATATTTTGGGATTAACTGGGCTTTGCATTACCCTCCCTGATTCCCCTGAATTGAACAGAATTCCCTCGCCCAGTCCTAATTTAATTGTTCCACAAGGAGTCATTTACTGCAGTTGGTAGGAGTCAAGACATTACCCAAGATTTTGTGAGAATACATTTCTTTCCTATTTTCCAAAGACTTGTCATCATTCTAAAACTAATAAAAATAAAATATACCTAATCAGAATACCAGTTCTCCCATTCTTAATAAGAATTCTATGAAATCATGGGGCGCCTGGCTGGCTCAGTCAGTGGAGCATGCAACTCAATCTCAGGTTTGTGAGTTCGAGCTCCACATCAGCTGTAGGGGTGTCGAGATCATTTAAAAAAAAGAGTTCTATGAAATCTTGAAAGTGTTGGAGAGCAGGTGATATAAATATGAAGAAGGTGGTAAAGAAGAGATAGGGTGCCAGTAACTAACTTGGAAAACAAATACGTAAGGCCTTGAAATAAATTCTGCCCTAGAGCTGAGGATCCCCATCCCTGTGCTGATCTTACCACATGTAAAATACTGTGGAATCTTGATCTTCATTTTATAAGGGAGCCATTGACATCAAAGAGTGAAAAGAGTTTGAAGATAAAAATAAAGGAAACGTGGATGATTAGCAAAACAAGTTTAGCAGGGAATACAGCCATCATTAAATGTCTGAAGTATGGCCAGATAAATGGAAGTTAGACTGTTTCTAGTATCACAGAATAAAACCAAATGGGTAGGAGTTTCTTCAAAAAACCAATGGGTAGGCGTTTCAGCAAGATAAATCTCTGATCAACATAAGGGAGAAATGAAAATAATGAAGTGTACCATAATGGAAGGGCTGTGTATAGAGAGAGGCATAGTTACTTTGAAGGATCAAACAAAGACTGAATGATTATGTTAGATTCATAGATGAGATTCATGCATGTGTAGAAGAGATGGAACTGAAATACTGTTAATTCTTTTCTGATGATACACATTACTGTTTTTTAAGTAATTTTTTTCTATTTTTTAAAATTATAGTTGACATACGATATTATATTAGCTTCAGGGATTGGTGGTGTTATTCTTTAATTTGTTGAACACATTTGTGTTTTAATTGAATCCAAGTGAATGATTGAAAGATGTCCAATTGTTGAGGGCCATAAATCATCTTATCAATTTCTATTCTTAAATATGTATTAAATTTTACCTCCTCTCCCCATTCATACCTTATATCTCCACTATCTCTATCTTAATTCAGACCTCATGAATTCTCCCCTGGATTATTCCAATAGTTTCTGAATTGTTAGTTTCTCCACACTCTCTATCTTTTAACTCATCTTCTCCAGTGCTCCCAGTGTAAGGGTTGCCCCTGGAGACCTTCAGTTAAGACATGCTGATGGCTCCTACCTGCCCATGAATAAAGGTCAAACTTCTGAACACAGCACTGAAGATCCCTGGCTCATGGGCCCAGCCTCTCACACCTGACTCTCTGCTGCTGTCCTTCCCTTGGAGATCTTCCCTCCAGTAGGAATGAATCTACTGTAATCTTGAAAGGGGAAATGCTGTCCCACAGTTTTAAGACTTCACGAATAATGTTTCAATTGCTTTGAATGCCCTTCCCAATCTTTGTCCACTTTGCCCAACCTTATTTTGTAATAATCAAATAGATGGCCTTTATTAATAAGTCTATTGTAAAATCGGTGTTTTTTATCTCTTTAACCATTTATTCTCAGGGCTACGGAGCCAAAATGGAAGAGAAAAAAGAAAGCAGTTTCTTACTTGAACTGTGCTTCACACAACCTATTTCTCAATTGGTTCTACTTGATTTCCTTAATTCTTGCATATAAAGTCCAGTACCTATTTTTACAACTATTGTGAGCATTTTTTTAAAATGTACTGTTCCCCATGGTAATTATCATATCTTTTCACATTTAAAAAATATGGTAATATAGTATTCTTTCTTGTGGAAAACTATTGCCAACTCATAAATATTAATCTTATTTTCCTTTAGCCATGTCCTATGCTTCCAACCGCCCTGATCAAATGCAGGGTACACTTTCGAACGTCAAGCCGGTGAAAATGACTCTGCCTCTAAAATAATAAAAGCAGACGATTTTGCATATCCTAAATGAGCAGCACACAATTTTACTTATAAGGTGTCCAGTTACATAACATTCATCATCCTTGATATGTAATTTGTAGATTTCAAGTTCATTTTAAATATAAATCTTCACATAATGCATACTTAAACATGGATTTGGCATCCTTTATGTGAGACTACATACAGGTGTGCTACCTTTGCTGAACTACAATAAAAGAAATTCCATAAAGATGAATTTAGTTTGATAACCGGAACCCCCAATAGTACATCATGATAATCAAAGCTTTAAATGCAATAATGTTTAGGAATTGAGCTGGCACCAGGGAGACGAAGTCTTCAAGTCGATATTTGAAAATTAGAGCTGTTGTGTTAGAAGAAGTGCTCAACTGGAGGGCTGCCAACTGCTGAAAGCCCACATGCAGGAGCTGTGACTGAGAAAATATAGAGTTTCCAAACGAAGCCAGGGAGGGGATATTGAGGAGAGTTCCTCTTGTCCTACCTCTGGGCTCAGTCCTTTTCCTGCTCTCTTTCCTGCCCTGTCCCTTGATCCTTTAGTCCAGAGTTCCTGTTTCCCTGAGTGAACTTGTTGTGGACTGTTAGCAGCTTGGGTCTTTGGGTCCTTGGACCCAAGGGAGAACAGAAAAATGTGATTATTTTTTAGATGATGGTGGGGGCTTCGTTTTAGTGTCAACTCCTATTAAGTATTGCATCATTTTAGAAAGTGCAGAGATACACTCAAAACAAAAGCGGGAAAACCATGTCTGTTTCAGAGTTGGGAGAGCCTTAAGTTCATTATATGAACAAAAACGTAAATTCAAATGGAAATATTAGACACGTTCTATAAACTTATGGGCATTAACTACGTATAAGTTTTCCATTCAGTACGGAAGCTTCAGTTTCTTTTTTTAAGCACCTTTGTATATCAGAAACACTGATCGTATGCCTACAGATCATATGCCTTCTTGGGGATGAAGGGGGAGAGGAGATCCTGATATTGTTTCAGTCACTGTTCCATCAGGAATACAGCACCAGTGCTAGGTAATTCAATAGAGGTGATTTTATATGTGGAATTAGAGATAGAAGTGTTGGAAGAGCAAAGAAGCCAAACAGGGAACTGTGAGACACGTCAGAGATTAGCAACAGCAAAAAGCAGCCACAACCCCAAAGGCTTAAATGATAGAGTGATGCAAAGGTATAAGCAGGTCTCAGAAGCCAGCCACTGTGGTGGGAATTTAAAACAAGACAGAGCCTACCCTGAATGAACCATGGAAGGATATGCTTTTTCACAGGACATGAAGCCATGTCCTGAGTCTTGAAGTCTCTGTCAGAAATGCTACCCAAAGAGGAGTTGGTAGGGGATGGTGGAGGGGAGGGGAGCAATTTCCTTTCCTCCCATCCTCCAATCTCCCACCAGTGCCCCCCATTGGCCAAACCTGACAGGAAACCAGGGACAAAGGATCCTGGGAAAAGTAGTTTTCAGGGCTCCATTCACTAAAAATCACTGACCCAATTACATACCCAATCAGAATAAATTCTTATAAATGTGTAGGATAGCAATAATTTGATTTGTAGTTTTCTTTTAGTAAAACTGCTTCCTGGTATAGAAAATCTAATCTAATGGTGAAAGACTGTGACACAGAGTTAAGTAATGCAGAGTTGATCTACCTCCCAACGACAATCCTTTACCCATCATGAGATCCTAGACTCCTGTAAATGTAAATTGGTCCACCCAGCAAGTTTTGACAAAAGGCTTACAGTGTGCTGGGAGGAGAGAGGGAGCAGGTCCTTAAATATAAGTTCACAAATGAAATGTCAAATTATGTAAGACTCTATAAAATTGAATGCTCCACTTCACGGTATAGAGTATGGACTTAAAAAAAAAAAAAAAGAAGAAGAAGAAGAAAGCCAGAAAAGGAAATTCCAAAAAAGTCACGAGAGCAACAAAAACCCATAGTCAGGAAAGACCTCACATAGCAATGAGGATTTTTTGGATTAGAAAGGAGAATAAGAATTAGAGAGACTGGCAGGAAAAGATAATTGAGTATTTGCATAGAAATCGAGGAGTAAAAGAAGGACTACAACATCACCTAGGTCAGCAGTTCTGCTGCCCTAACACACAATCAGTAATGATGGCTATGATTCAGGGGTGGGGGGCAAGTAGGAGTTATTCAGACCCTACTACACTCCGCACTTTCCCTTCTCACACTGAGAATCATGGATCTAAGGTATCTTCTTGCACAACCAATTCAGTCATCCCCAAAATATAATTGTCACACTGCCCTTAAGATTCAAAAAGTTGGGGTGCCTGGGTGGCTCAGTCGGTTGAGCATCTGACTCTCGGTTTTGGCTCAGGTCGTAATCGCATGGTTTCCTAAGTTGGAGTCCCACATCGGGCTCTGCGCTGCCAGCACAGAGCCTGCTTGGGAATCTCTCTCCTCTCTCTCTGCCCCTCCCCCACTCATGCTGTCTTTCTCTCTCAAAATAAATAAATAAACTTAAAATTTTAAGAAGATTTGAAGGATTGATGGATGGGCAAATGGATAGGTAAAGCAAGTATAGTAAAACAACAATTCTTTCAACTTTGTGCTTGAAAATTTTCGTAATAAAATTTGGGTAAAAAAAAAAAACACAGTACAGGAATATTTGATCTCCTTCCTTGGAAGAATATCAGGAAATTCTTTCTATGATCTCCTTCTTAATGCATTTTAAACGTGTTCCCTCCTTCCCCTACCCATACTTCAGCCTTATGGTGAATCCCCTTATAATTATCGAATATATCTGTACATATTTATTTTGTACATATTTATTCTGGTCAAAACACACTCTCTACTTTCTCTTTAATGTCTTGTGAGACACCAAATTGTTCAATTGCTGCTACACACAAAGAGTTTGTCACTAATCATCGGATACTTGCATTTTTAAAATTTCCCTACTAATCAACACATTCAATTATAATTAAGATGACATTTTAGCTCCTGCAAAGTGCATTTTTTCTACTTAGTATATGGTAATGGCAGCCCTCTGTGTTTGCATGTGTCTATTAAATATTTCAATTTATTCCATGAACATGAGTTTCATTTTTGGGGTAGAATGCATTCATTTTACTACAGTAGAAGAATAGGTCTGGTAAGTCTGAAATGAAAATGGCACATTTCATAAATAGGTAATAATATCCAAAGACAGTTTTATTGCCTAAAAACCTTGAGATTTAAAGTTATATAAATAAAATATCCATTTTCTGTCAATGCCCTACTATCTATAGTCATGTGAACGAAGTTCAGCAATTCCATGCATTGATTTAAACTACATAGACTCCAATTACGTAAGCAGTACGTAATAACTCAGTCAGAGTTATTCAGCCGTATAGAAAGGAGAACAAATATTCATCTGAGAGGTCGGATTTGGCAATCAACTATCAAACAGAAGTACACAGTTTTATACTTATAATTCAGAATATTTGAAGACAGGAGACCTGGACATCATTCAGTTCCATTCACATTTATAGAACTCTGACAAGTGCTGTGAATCAATTAACAGGAGAGACGGAACTGTACATCTCTGTATCCACAGAGCCCATTGTATGATAGAGTGGACAAATTCACCCGACTTAGAAAATAGTTTTCCTAGACTCTATGCTTTAGGCAACTTCTGACATGGCTCCCCATGATCTCCACTTCCTGGTACTCATATCCTCATGTAATGCCTTCTCCTTGAGTGTGGGCTGGATCTAGTGACTTGTTTGTAACAAATAAAATATGTTTAAAGGGATGGGATATTACTTCTGAAATTAGGTTACAAAGGAAGAGTGACTTCCATGTTGTCATACTATCTTGCTCTATCCCTTGCTTGCTTTCATGAAACCAGCTGTCATGTGAGTTGCTCTGTCAAGAGCCGCATTTGGCATGCAGTTTGATAGGCCCCTCTGGTCAACAGCCAGAGAGAACTGGGCCTTCGGTGCAATGCCATGGAGGAACTGAATTCTACCAATGACCACACTAGTGGCCTTGGAATCAGATCTTCCCCAGTTGAGCCTTGAGATGAGACCACAGCCCTGAATGCAAAATCTGAATTGCAGGCTTGTGATAGAACTTGAGAGAGATGCACCCACTTAAACTGCAACCAGCTTTTTAACCCACACAAACTGTAATCTAATAAACGTTTACAGTTTTAAGCCATTATGTTTTGGGGTAATTTGTTACACAAAAATAAATACCTAATACATGTGTGTTATAAAGAGAACACACCTAGTCATGAGACAGGTAGGACTCCTGGTTGTGTAATCAGACCTCAGAGTTACAAATTCCTCCTTCCCTGATGATGAAAAGCAGTATCTTGTTGAGTCTCAAACTGGAGCACAGTGTAGGGATCAGGATATGAGTCAATATTTAAGTCACCCCTAATTTCCTAGTTCATCTAATTTCCCCTTCAATAGCTGAAATCAATGGGCTCTTACCTTCATGCTTGGCCAGTAGAGGCTCTCTTCTGCTTTTACAACTCCTTTTCCTTCGGAGCAACCATCCCACCACTCTTCTAGTTTGTGACTTCTATTCGTACATGGTTTCAGTTGCCTCGTGGGTCCCGCAGCCTGCCTTCTGTCTATGTATTTGTCAGCTCCTATATCAATTACTAGTTTGCTAGGGCTCCATATCAAAGTGCCACAGACTGGAAGGAACAGGGAATATGGCAGCGTAGGAGGAGGCTGGGCTCACCGCGTCCTGCTGATCGCTTAGATTCCACCCACACCTGCCTAAATAACCCAGAAAACCGCCAGAAGACTAGCAGAACGGATTCTCCAGAGCCAAGCGAGACGAGAGGCCCACAGAAGAGGATAGGAAGGGCGGAGAGGCAGTGCGTGCTACACGGACTGGCAGGAGGGAGCAGGGGCAGAGGGGCGTCCCGCCGGGCAAGCAGAGCCCCCGAGTCTGGCTTGCAAAAGCGGAGGGGCCTGATGGAGTGTGTTCTGACAGCAAGCGGGACTTAACATCTGAAAGGTTATGAGTTAACAGATATGCTGAGAGAGCAGGAGGGCTGGAGGACAACGGGAGGGAGAGTTGTTGAGCCCCGGACAACAGAGCGCAGCTTGGCGGGGAACAAAGGTGCTCGCCAGCGCCATCTCCCTCGCCCATCCCCCAGCCGAAACCACAAAGAGAACCAGCTTCTGTCAGGGAGCTTGTTTGCACCTCCCAAACACCCAACGCTGTGCTTCTGTGGATCCATCCCTCCAGCGGGTCTGACTCCCTCCCGGTGCCACAGCGCCCCTCCTGAAGTGGATCACCTAAGGAAAAGTGAGATGAGCCTACCCCTCCCACCCCTGTGCACCTTGCCGATCCACTCCAGCTAATACGCCAGATCCCCAGCACCACAAGCCTGGCAGTGTGCAAGTAGCCCAGACGGGCCACCCCACCCCACAGTGAATCCCGCCCCTAGGGGAGGGGAAGAGAAGGCACACACCAGTCTGACTGTGGCCCCAGCGGTGGGCTGGGGGCAGACATCGGGTCTGACTGCGGCCCCGCCCACCAGCGCAAGTTATTCAAGACAGCACAGGGGAAGTGCCCTGCAGTTCTGCACCACTCCAAGGACTATCCAAAATGACAAAACGGAAGAATTCCCCTCAGAATCTCCAGGAAATAACAACAGCTAACGAACTGATCAAAAAGGATTTAAACAATATAACAGAAAGTGAATGTAGAATAATACTCATAAAATTAATTGCTGGGCTTGAAAACAGTATAGAGGACAGCAGAGAATCTATTGCTACAGAGATCAAGGGACTAAGGAACAGCCAGGAAGATCTAAAAAAAATGCTATTAATGACCTGCAAAATAAAATGGAGACAACCAGGGCTCGGATTGAAGAGGCAGAGGAGAGAATAGGTGAACTAGAAGATAAAATTATGGAAAAAGAGGAAGCTGAGAAAAAGAGAGATAAAAAAATCCAGGAGTATGAGGGGAAAATTAGAGAACTAAGTGATGCACTAAAGAGAAATAATCTACGCATAATTGGTATCCCAGAGGAGGAAGAGAGAGGGAAAGGTGCTGAAGGGGTACTTGAAGAAATAATAGCTGAGAACTTCCCGGATCTGGGGAAGGAAAAAGGCATTGAAATCCAAGAGGCACAGAGAACTCCCTTCAGACGTAACTTGAATTGATCTTCTGCATGACATATCATAGTCAAACTGGCAAAATACAAGGATAAAGAGAAAACTCTGAAAGCAGCGAGGGATAAACGTGCTCTAACATATAAAGGGAGCCTATAAGACTCGTGACCAATCTCTCTACTGAAACTTGGCAGGCCAGAAAGGAATGGCAGGAAATCTTCCATGTATGAACAGAAAAAATATGCAGCCGAGAATCCTTTATCCAGCAAGCCTGTCATTTAGAATAGAAGGAGAGATAAAGGTCTTCCCAAACAAACAAAAACTGAAGGAATTCGTCACCACTAAACCAGCCCTACAAGAGATCCTAAGGGGGATCCTGTGAGACAAAGTACCAGAGATATCGCTACAAGCATGAAACCTACAGACATCACAAGGACTCTAAACCCATATCTTTCTATGATAACACTGAACATAAATGGACTAAATGTGCCAACCAAAAGACATAGGGTATCAGAATGGATAAAAAAACAAGACCCATCTATTTGCTGTCTACAAGAGACTCATTTTAGACCTGAGGACACCTTCAGATTGAGAGTGAGGGGATGGAGAACTATTTATCATGCTACTGGAAGTCAAAAGAAAGCTGGAGTAGCCATACTTACATCAGACAAACTAGACTTTCAATTAAAGGCTGTAACAAGAGATGAAGAAGGGCATTATATAATAATCACAGAGTCTATCCATCAGGAAGAACTAACAATTATAAATGTCTATGCACCGAATACAGGAGCCCCCAAATATATAAAACAATTACCCACAAACATAGGCAACCTTATTGATAAGAATGTGGTAATTGCAGGGGACTTTAACACTCCACTTACAGAAATGGATAGATCATCTAGACACACGGTCAATAAAGAAACAAGGGCCCTGAAAGATACATTGCATCAGATGGACTTGACAGATATGTTTAGAACTCTGCATCCCAAAGCAACAGAATATACTTTCTTCTCGAGTGCACATGGAACATTCTCCAAGATAGATCACTTACTGGGTCACAAAACAGCCCTTCATAAGTATACAAGAATTGAGATCATACCATGCATACTTTTGGACCACAATGCTATGAAGCTTGAAATCAACCACAGGAAAAAGTCTGGAAAACCTCCAAAAGCATGGAGGTTAAAAAACACCCTACTAAAGAATGAGTGGTCAACCAGGCAATTAGAGAAGAAAGTAAAAAATATATGGAAACAAACGAAAATGAAAATACAACAATCCAAATGCTTTGGGATGCAGCGAAAGCAGTCCTGAGAGGAAAATACATTGCAATCCAGGCCTATCTCAAGAAACAAGAAAAATCCCAAATACAAAATCTAACCGCACACCTAAAGGAAATAGAAGCAGAACAGCAAAGACAGCCTAAACCCAGCAGAAGAAGAGAAATAATAAAGAACAGAGCAGAAATAAACAATATAGAATCTTAAAAAAACTGTAGAGCAGATCAACAAAACCAAGAGTTGGTTTTTTGAAAAAATAAACAAAATTGATAAACCTCTAGCCAGGCTTCTCAAAAAGAAAAGGGAGATGACCCAAATAGATAAAATCATGAATGAAAATGGAATTATTACAACAATCTCTGAGACATACAAGCAATGATCAGGGAATACTATGAAAAATTATATGCCAACAAATTGGACAACCTGGAAGAAATGGACAAATTCCTAAACAACCACACGCTTCCAAAACTCAATCAGGAGGAAATAGAAAGCTTTAACAGACCCAAAACCAGCGAAGATATTGAATCAGTTATCAAAAATCTCCAAAAAAAATAAGAGTCCAGGACCAGATGGCTTACCAGGGGAGTTCTACCAGACGTTTAAAACAGAGATAATCCCTATCCTTCTCAAGCTATTCCAAAAAATAGAAAGGGAAGGAAAACTTCCAGACTCATTCTATGAAGCCAGTATTACTTTGATTCCTAAACCAGACAGAGACCCAGTAAAAAAAAAGAGAACTACAGGCCTATATCCCTGATGAATATGGATGCAAAAATTCTCAATAAGATACTAGCAAATCGAATTCAACGGCATGTAAAAAGAATGATTCACCATGATCAAGTGGGATTCATTCCTGGGATGCAGGGTTGGTTCAACATTCGCAAATCAATCAACGTGATACATCACATTAATAAAAGAAAAGATAAGAACCATATGATCCTGTCAATCGATGCAGAAAAGGCATTTGACAAAATTCAGCACCCTTTCTTAATAAAAACCCTCGAGAAAGTCAGGATAGAAGGAACATACTTAAAGATCATAAAAGCCATTTATGAAAAGCCCACAGCTAACATCATCCTCAACGGGGAAAAACTGAGAGCTTTTTCCCTGAGATCAGGAACACGACGGGGATGTCCACTCTCACCGCTGTTGTTTAACATAGTGTTGGAAGTGCTAGCATCAGCAATCAGACAACAAAAGGAAATCAAAGACATCAAAATTGGCAAAGATGAAGTTAAGCTTTCACTTTTTGTAGATGACATGATATTATACATGGAGAATCCGACAGACTCCACCAAAAGTCTGCTAGAACTGATACATGAATTCAGCAAAGTTGCAGGATACAAAATCAATGTAAGAAATCAGTTGCATTCTTATACACTAATAATGAAGCAACAAAAAGACAAATAAAGAAACTGACCCCTTTCACAATTGCACCAAGAAGCATAAAAAACCTAGGGATAAATGTAACCAAAGATGTAAAAGATCTGTATGCTGAAAACTATAGAAAGCTTATGAAGGTAATTGAAGAAGATATAAAGAAATGGAAAAACATTCCATGCTCATGGATTGGAAGAATAAATATTGTCAAAATGTCAATACTACCCAAAGCTATCTACACATTCAATGCAATTCCAATCAAAATTGCACCAGCATTCTTCTCGAAACTAGAACAAGCCATCCCAAAATTCATATGGAACCACAAAAGGCCCTGAATAGCCAAAGTAATTTTGAAGAAGAAGACCAAAGCAGGAGGCATCACAATCCCACACTTTAGCCTCTACTACAAAGCTGTAATCATCAAGACAGCATGGTATTGGCACAAAAACAGACACATAGACCAATGGAATAGAATAGAAACCCCAGAGCTAGACCCACAAACGTATGGCCGACTAATCTTTGACAAAGCAGGAAAGAATATCCAATGGAAAAAAGACA
>NW_024412405.1:30364116-30402263 GCF_014898765.1 Herpailurus yagouaroundi
CCTGCTTTGGTCTTCTTCTTCAAAATTGCACCAGCATTCTTCTCGAAACTAGAACAAGCCATCCTAAAATTCATATGGAACCACAAAAGGCCCCGAATAGCCAAAGTAATTTTGAAGAAGAAGACCAAAGCAGGAGGCATCACAATCCCACACTTTAGCCTCTACTACAAAGCTGTAATCATCAAGACAGCATAGTATTGGCACAAAAACAGACACATAGACCAATGGAATAGAATAGAAACCCCAGAGCTAGACCCACAAACGTATGGCCAACTCATCTTTGACAAAGCAGGAAAGAATATCCAATGGAAAAAAGACAGTCTCTTTAACAAACGGTGCTGGGAGAACTGGACAGCAACATGCAGAAGATTGAAACTAGACCACTTTCTCACACCATTCACAAAAATAAACTTAAAATGGATAAAGGACCTGAATGTGAGACAGGAAACCATCAAAACCCTAGAGGAGAAAGCAGGAAAAGACCTCTCTGACCTCAGCTGTAGCCATTTCTTACTTGACACATCCCCAAAGGCAAGGGAATTAAAAGCAAAAATGAACTACTGGGACCTCATGAAGATAAAAAGTTTCTGCACAGCAAAGGAAACAACCAACAAAACTAAAAGGCAACCAACGGAATGGGAAAAGATATTTGCAAATGACATTTCGGACAAAGGGCTAGTATCCAAAATCTATAAAGAGCTCACCAAACTCCACACCCGAAAAACAAATAACCCAGTGAAGAAATGGGCAGAAAACATGAATAGACACTTCTCTAAAGAAGACATTCGGATGGCCAACAGGCAGATGAAAAGATGCTCAACGTCGCTCCTCATCAGGGAAATACAAATCAAAACCACACTCAGATATCACCTCACGCGAGTCAGAGTGGCCAAAATGAACAAATCAGGAGACTATAGATGCTGGCGAGGATGTGGAGAAACGGGAACCCTCTTGCACTGTTGGTGGGAATGCAAATTGGTGCAGCCCAGTGTGAAGGTTCCTCAAAAAATTAAAAATAGACCTACCCTATGTCCCAGCAATAGCACTGCTAGGAATTTACCCAAGGGATACAGGAATACTGATGCATAGAGGCACTTGTACCCCAATGTTTATAGCAGCACTCTCAACAATAGCCAAATTATGGAAAGAGCCTAAATGTCCATCAACTGATGAATGGATAAAGAAATTGTGGTTTATTTTTTTTGTTTGTTTTTAACGTTTGTTTATTTTTGAGACAGAAAGAGACAGAGCATGAACAGGGGAGGGTCAGAGAGAGGGAGACACAGAATCTGAAACAGGCTCCAGGATCTGAGCTGTCAGCACAGAGCCCGACGCGGGGCTCGAACTCACGGACCGCGAGATCATGACCTGAGCCGAAGTCGGCTGCTTAACCAAGTGAGCCACCAAGGTGCCCTGAAATTGTGGTTTATATACACAATGGAGTACTACATGGCAATGAGAAAGTATAAAATATGGCCCTTGTAGCAACGTGGATGGAACTAGAGAGTGTGATGCTAAGTGAAATAAGCCATACAGAAAAAGACAGATACCGTATATTTTCACTCTTACGTGAATCCTGAGAAACTTAACAGAAACCCATGGGGGAGGGGAAGGAAAAAAAAAGAGGTTAGAGTGGGAGAGAGCCAAAGCATAAGAGACTCTTAAAACTGAGAACAAACTGAGGGTTGATGGGGGGTGGTAGGGAGGGGAGGGTGGGTGATGGGTATTGAGGAGGGCACCTTTTGGGATGAGCACTGGGTGTTGTATGGAAACCAATTTGACAATAAATTTCATATATTGAAAAAAAAAGAAAAAGAAAAAGAAAATTAAACTTGAATTTCCTGAAAAAAAATAAATAAAGTGCCACAGACTGGCTTAAACAACAGAAATTTATTACCTCACAGTTCTGGAGCCTGAAAGTCTGAGATCAAGGTGTCAACAGGATTAATTCTTTCTTTCTTTTTTTTAGAAAATAATTTATTGTCAGGTTAACTAACACACAGCGTATACAGTGTAGTCTTAGCTTTGGGAGTAGATTCCCACGATTCATCACTTACATACAACACCCAGTGCTCATCCCACCCAACAAGTGCCCTCCTCAATTCCCATCGCCCATTTTACCCTCCCACCCCCATCAATACTCAGTTTGTTCTCTGTATTTAAGAGACTCTCATGGTTTGCTTCCCTCTCTGTTTGTAACTTATTTTTCCTTCCCTTCACCTATGGTCTTCTGTTGTTTCTCAAATTCCACACATGAGTGAAGATATATATCTGTCTTTTACTGACTGACTTATTTCTCTTAGCATAATACCCTTCAGTTCCATCCACATTTTTGCAAATGGCAAGATTTCATTCTTTATCATTGGTGAGTAGTATTCCATTGCATATATATATATATATATATATATATATATATATATATATATATATACCACATCTTTATCCATTTATCCATTGATGGACATTTGGGCTCTTTCCATAATTTGGCTATTGTTGATAGCACTGCTATAAACATTGGGGTACATGTGTCCCTATGAATCAGAACTCCTGTATCCTTTGGATAAATTCCTAGTAGTGCTTTTGCTGGGTCGCAGGGTAGTGCTATTTTTAATTTTTTGAGGAACCTCCACGCTGTTTTCCAGAGTGGCTGCACCAGTTTGCATTCCCAGCAATGGTACAAGAGGGCTCCCCTTTCTCTTTCCCTGATGATGAGCAATGTTGAACATCTTTACATGTTTCTGTTAGTCATCTGGATGTCTTCTTTGGAAAAGGGTCTCTTCGTGTCTTCTGTCCATTTCTTCACTGGATTATTTGTGTTTTAGGTGTTGAGTTTGGTAAGCTCTTTATAGATTTTGATACTAAGGGTTGGTTATTTCTGAAGGCTGTGAGGGAGAATCTGTTCTATGCCTCTGCACCAGCTTCTGGTGGTTTGCTGCCAATCTTTGGTGTTTCTTGCCTCGTAGAAACAGCACCTCAATGTCTGCCTTCATCTTAACATGCTACCTGTATCCAAATTCCCCCTTCTTATAAGGCCACCAGTCATTGGATTAAAGGCCCTGTTCCAGTATGGCCTTATCTTAACTATTACATTTGCAATGACTCTATTTCCAGATAAGGTCACATTCTTAAGGCACTGGGGTTTAGAGATTCAACATATGAATGTGTGTGGGGGTGGGGGGAGGTTGGAAAGACACAATTCAACCCATAAAAACACCTGCTGCCCCCTCTCTCTGTATAACCCCAGATCCCTGATAAAGAGAATCCTACCTACCTCTTGGTCACTACTGACCCATTTGGGTAAGATTTTTACAAAGGACTTCCTTTCAGAACTTAGGCTGACCTATAAATTGGCTGGTCTTGGGTGAAAAATCATGTAGCCCAGAACATACTCATCTATGTACCTGGATGATCAACCGCCTAGGGCTGCTTCCCCAGCAGGGAGCTGTGAAAGAAGATCACTGTGAAAGGAGCTACCAGACAGGCAGGAATTCCTATGCTTGCACACCCATTAAAACTTCTATGACACCATTTTTTCCCAATGTCACTCCCACCTCGCTGGTGCTCAACTTTAAGCAATTCTTTCTCCACTTGCTGCTTTAACCATACTTCCTTAGATCTTTGTTCTCAGCCCTATTCTTTCCTTTTTTGTTGCTTTCCTCTGAACACTTTGCTTTCAGTGACTTCATCCAAATCCATGGCTTCAACTGCCACTTTGGATTTCTGAACCCATTCCCACAGTTTAAACCGCTCTGTGGAGCACATTTATTCAACTGCTCTCCTGATTCCTCTACCTAGCCATCACACAGGTACCTTAGACTCGGCAGACCCGAACCTGAATTTGCTGGTTCCCCTCCTACAGACATGCCCCTCTTTCAGCTTACACCATCTGTATCCTCCTAGCCCCTCCAATGAAAACACTGGCAGTGCCTCCCTCTTACCAGTCACCCTGACACTTTCACTCAGTTACTGAAGCCTAAGGCTTCCCCCTAAATACCTCCCCTACCTTTTCCTTTGCAGCCATTCCCATCGTTGGCACCTTAATTCAAGGCTGCTCGCTTCTCTCCTAGACGATATGAACTCTCTGTGCATCTCTCAGAATGTTATTTCTGAAAGTAAAAAAGTTATCTCATTATTTCCCTGCAAAAAAAAATCATTTAATAATACCTGACAGATTCGGGTTAAATTTGAAGCGTAAAAAATACCTAATTTCCAGGACTCTGCCTACTCTTCTAGCCCTTCATCTCCTGACTGCATGCTGAGGAATATTGCCTGCAAGACTTTAATAAGTAGACCAAATTAGAGGGATTCTGTGATCAAACGTGATCTCGTCTTGTCCATCTTCAAAAAACCCACTGTGGAATTTAATTTAGATTTACATTTACATTTATATGAGTATTTATCCACATCCCCACTCATACCTGTAGATCACATCATCATAGTCCTTACTATATTGTTCTATAATAATCAATTTGCTTGATTATTTCCTTCATTAGAAGATAAATTCTTTGAGGGCAGGATCTACTCCCATTAATGACCTCAGAGCCTAGTGATGTGTTCAATAATTTTTTTGTTAAATGAATGTCTGAGCATGTTAGATTCTGTAGTGAACAAGTTGCCATCCTTACCATTAATGAATCTTATTGAAGGAAACACACATTTCATAAATAATTATAATATCAAGTTAGATATCTGCTACTGATAAAGTGCAAGGGGCCCGGATGAGGGAGCTGAAGAGTTGAAGACTGTTCAATATCCAAATATGGTCAAAATGATGGTTTCCAAGTCCATCCCTTTGGAAGAATCATTCTTCTGTATGCCCAAGCACACAAGCCTTTGCTTTCAGTCAAAAGAAGCAGCTTTTATAATCTTTCCAAGTCTAATGATTTGGTGCAAAACCCCTCCAGTCTAAAAAAGAGCTTGTGGCAGAACTAGTTAACAAGTGAGGCTGTTTTGTGAACTCCCTATCACTGAATAGGCCCAAGCAGCAGGTGAATAAGCTACCTTGGGAGAATGTTTTAGAAGGTGTCTTCATAGCGGATGGAGAGATAACTAATCTTACGTAAGGTCAATTCCAAACATGAACCATTATTTTCACATTTTGTATTTCTAATAGTTAACAATGAAGCTCACCTTTGTCAGATCTCAGTGACAGAATAAAACTTTGATATAATAATCATTTTATTCTTTAAAGCCTGAATTTCTCAGGCTTCATGTCATATGGTCCAGGATACATAGTTTTCTCTTATTTCAACTTATTTAAATTTCTTAAATTGTATTGACTTTTTACCACCACCTTTAACCTATGTATTGTTTAAAAGTTGTTTTAGTCTGTTTTCAATATGTGCGTGTATGTGCATTTACACGAGCAACAGGGAGAGAGAGAGAGAGAGAGGAGCATTCCTAATCTCCATGGGGTTGAATGTCAAGAGAGATTTATTTTTATTCCTTCCAAATACTTGGTCAAAACGGTTATATTTGGAGCAGATTACGAGGGTTAACAAGGGACTTGGATTTTGAAATGCCATTCATCTTGAAGTAGCAAGTGCCCAGGCTCCTATAAATGGAATGTCATGTTATTTTTAGATGAGGCTTTTGCCAAGAGGATACAGAACACAGTGAACAACGTTCAGTCTGATTAGCGACCTTATTTAAACATGTGAATGGCTGCGGTTCCTTAACATTACTCGCAATAAGTCTGTGGCAAGCCTATTCCCTCAGTGAGGGTGCATTATTTAGTTCATAAATTGAAAGGAGAAAAAAAAAAGGCTTTCAAATAATGCAGTCTCGTTTACTAATAACAGAATATGGAAGTTTGAGATGAGAGTATCGTTCTTGTTAAGTAGGGCGCCAAGGTAAAATGTTCAACCCAAGATCTCTTAAAGGGTTCTCATTGACATTTAGGTTGCAACAGTTCCTAAATCCAGATCTGCTCATCCAGAAGTCGAAATCCAAAGACCAGCAATTTAAGCAGATTACCCCCAATGCCAATATGCCTCAGAGAAAAAAAGAGAAACAGAATACGAGGTAGAAACAAAACAAGTGTTTGCTACATTATTAGACCACCATGGTCAAGAAAATCATGTTATGAAAAGGAACTCATCAGGTAGCTGGTTGGGATGCTTATGCATGTAGTATGCATGAGGAGGAATCTGTAAGCAGGGAGTCTTGTGTGGCTATAATTCCCTGTCACTGCAAAAGAGGGTTCTGGAAAGTTTGTCTGCTGGACTATAAAAGATGAACGTGAAACTTAAAAAAAAAAAAGTTCCATTGGATTTCCATATCTAGATTCCCTTTAAAAAAAAAAAAAACCTTTTTGTTGAGGAACCATATCATAAACAATATTATCTTATCAATGTGCTTTAAAAGGTAAATACTTTTTCAAGTATAGTCCATTTCTTCCTTGGCCTTTTAGCCTCCTCATTTTTATTCCTAAGTGACTAAACTCTCTAATGCTTGGACTTCAATACAACTCCCAAATTTAGACAGAGGACTAACTCACACAAATCACAGCCCTGAGGCATGCATGGAGGGTTTTTTCTTGGAGTCCCATAATATCCCTCAGAGAGAGGAAAAATAACCTGTTAATTCTCATATACAAATCTTATAGCAAGTTGGGTCTTACTGAATGCAAATGGCATGCAAACTGACCCCTAGGGAGGACCACCATCTATATAGGTCTGCCAGCTCCATCAGAGGAAACAAAGGATTTAGAGCACCTGAGAATTTCTCCAATGTCTGCTACCTCTCCTAACAACCTATTGCAGGATTTCAAAAAGGATGCCCATTGACTGCCAACATCATTATTACCTGGGGTGTTACTAAAAATACAGATTTCTTGACCCACCCCAATCGTGCTGAGACAGAATCTCTAGGTGGAAGGGATAAAAAAACTGCATAGTTAATAAGTTCCTTGGATAGTCCTTATGCTAGAAACTTCTGGAAAGCACCACCATGGTGGCCAATCTTCAACCAGATTCGTCTTCCAAAATAAGTCCTGGAACACAAATGAATAAGTTGTGTAGGAAAGCAAGTGCCCTAAAACTATTTCCTTAAAACTTGACTAGTATTCTGCTTAAGACAGACTATTCTCATGGCCTCAGCACAGATCTCCTGGTCCTCGGTGCCATCTTTTCACATGGGAAAGGCTTAGACTGATTTTGACAGTTGTAGCTCCACATGATCATTGTTCTCAGACCCAACTAGCTACTTAGAAGCTAAATTTCCCTTTGTGGCTACCTCCTGTCCCACAAAGCACTGTATCTTGCTGCATGTTTTACCAGCATAGCACATAGTCAGGGTGTAGCCTTTGTTCAATGAGTACACGATCCGCGGGTTAGGAGGGGACAAGCTCTACTAGAACCAGCAAATAGCAAATTCCTTGCAAGGCAGGTTACCCCCAAGAGGAATTTTCATATTGTGTTTCAAATATTGTCATTAAAAATAAGCTCCTTCCCTTGGGAATCATTTCAAAGAGAAAGTAAATTTGAAATCCTTTGAGGTTCCCCTATATCTAATGAGCATATCATACAGAAACAAATTGCATTCCGTAAGCTGGCAATCACAAGGCAAGAGTGGCTAGAGCTCAATTTAACGAACTCATTAGACACGTCTGTTTTTAAAAATGAAACCAGTCCCTATCACAGAGATCCCAGAAACAATCATGACAGGTCGCTTTACAGGGTATTTCCTGGACCGTGTAGCTTGGGAATTTTGGTACTCTCCCTTGTTTTCACTCAAGTGCTTCAAGCACAGAGAAATGAGATTGCAGCCCATTAATCCCAGGAGAACTGTGGCATGGTGCGTGTGATGCCACAGCTGCCGTCAAGGCCTTTGAATGAGGAAAGTAACGGGACGGGGCAGCGTGACATAATGTGCAGCCCATCAGAATTGGTGTCTTTCCTGTACTCCTTCTCGTGGTCATGCTGGAGGCCTCTGTGACATGTACAGCAACTGCTGTGGGGTAATTATGTGTGGTTATATAAAACGGACTAATGCTAGCGAAGCAAATTGCATAGAAGGACTGGTTGTGTTCCTTGTTAAATGTTTTGTCAAGCTGACCATGCCCTTTATTTATCTCTAACACAACATGCTTATTCTGCCCCATCTACTGTATTCACCCTGCAAATTTATGAGGCTCTATTAATCTTCTGCCCTGCTGACTATCTCTGTTGCAAAGTGTCAGCAGACTTTTGTACCTTGCTAATGTACAAAGGGCTTCCTATGAGTAATATCAGCATTTTGCCTTTTAATTGCACATATAATTTTTAGGTCTTACAGCTAATAAGGGAATTGAGACCACAGTTCATCACTGTCTCGAATGGTACTCCAGGGGTGTGGGGACTGTAGAAGCTGAGAGAAGAATATAGCTGTTCTGGTTCCAAGCAATAGTTTCTCTCGTTATAATGGTACCATCCCCACTATAGTGTCAAGGGTTTGTCACTTTTCCCATTATACACCCTACTTTTCTTGGGCTTTATAACTCCACAGTAAAAATGTACTCTTCTTTGAGAACTTTTCACGTTGGATCTCAGCTCATGAGTATTTTTATCATCCCTCATATCAACTCTAAAAGAAATTACCTATGTGATTTTTAAAATCAAAGAAACCAACATTATCTATTGGCCAAATTCCTGAACGTCCAAGGCTTTCAAATGGGTGCACTTTTGCTAGTCCTTCAATTGACCTTTTTTTCTATTGGATTTTTTTTTTAATGCAGACTCAGGTTTAAGTACTTTCAAGGAAAAAAAATGTTAAAATAAATGGGGGATTAGTGTTTGCAATGTGGGCATTTTGGTTTTGCGTTAATAGCCTTTCACAAACATTTTTACTATGCCTGAAAAATGTGCATTATTGATGAGTGTACTTCTTACTGTGCAAAAGCCATTAGGAAAGAAATGAAAGGTCTGTGGCAAGAAGTGAATGCATAGAGAGGGCCTGGGTGGATAGTGTTTTCATTTAGCAGTTAGGGAGTGCCCATAATCGCCCTGCCCACACTGGACTATTTCATTTGCATTTTCTTACAGGCACCTCCATAGGTCTGCATGCCTCTTTAGGCATCTGGAAAACAGATACTTGTGAAACTCTGATTATATGGCATTAAAAGAAAATTGCTGAATTTATCACACAGCTAATTCAATCAGTACAGGAAATCAGACACTAATTTGAGGAAGAGGCCATTTTGGGGAGGCGGGAGGCCTGGGTTCTTGTCTGGACTGTTTATGATTCTGCACATTTTCATGGGCCTTAGCTGCTTTAACTGTGACTTGGAGAATTTGGACTGTGGGTTACTGTCTTTTCTATGGGTATCATTCCGGGCAGATAGGACCAAAAGACAGAATCAGAATGGATGAACGTCAACCTGATTCCATCAGGCAGGGAAGATTCCAGCAAAACTGAATGCTGTTTGTCATCTTGAGCCTCTTGTTTCCTTCTTCCCCTTGTGGCATCTGTATTTCCTCCATATTTGAGCATCAACCCATGGAGTTAACCCCCCTCACTGGTAGGTGGAGGCCCCATCTCTTAAGTGCTGTGACTGAAGGCCCTCAGTGTGATCTTACTTTACTCATTCCCGGTTGTTCAGAAAGTTTGGGTCATTCTTTGGCTGAATCCTTGAGTAATGTCGAAAGCAGAAGAAAGCACTCTGATGATACGAGGTGTACCAAAGAAGGTACCAAGTTAAGACGAGATAGCAGAGGCTCTCCATGATTTATGGGAAAAAAAAACTAAAGCTCTTTGCTAGAATGAAATTCAGCAGAAAAAAACAACTTAAGTGACTACTATGTACCATCTACTTTCTCCTTTAATTCTCTCATTAACCTAGATTATAGATATTACCCTCAGGCTACAGATAAGAAAGTTGGGATTTTTAAAATTTAAGTAAATTTTCCTAAACATGGGATTCAAATCTATACCTTCTGAATCTTTTTATTTATTTTTTTTAATTTTCTTTTAGACAGAGAGAGAGCATGCATGAGCAGAGGAGAGGGACTGAAGGAGAAAGAGAGAGAATCTTAAACAGATTCCACACTCAGCACAGAGCCCAATGCGGGGTTTAATCCCACGACCCTGGGATCATGACCTGAGCTGAAATCAAGAGTCACTCAGCCGGCTGAGCCACCCAGGCGCCCCTGAGAATCTTTTAACAGTCATCTTTTCTTGTATCATAGAGCCAAAAAGCCCAAAAGAAAATATTGGCATGTAGCTTGGGATTCATCCTTAAAGTCATGGATTAAAATATACTGTTCCTGTAGTCACTCACCATCATTACTTTTGCCTTGTTCTTTATTAATTGTCATTCACTTAAAAACCGTTAATGATTATGTTAACTAACTTGGATATCAATTTAAATAAATAAATAAACGTCAAAAAACCAAAAAACCATTAACGAAATACCAACCTTATGCCCAATGTCCCTATGTGATGTCTCCATATCATTTACATACAAAACTGCTGCTGTGATCGCCCCCCCAGATGCGCAGTGGGGCCGGGGAGGCTGATGGGTGAGCAGCCCTGCTTCTCCCACGACAGGCAGGACCACTGATGAGCAACAGGGCTCCTCTGTGTTTTTATCTTGCTAGGTCATATGCTATTTGGCTTAAGCATTTTTTTTGTTTTGTTTTATAGTTTTTTAAAGTTTTTAAAATTTAATTTCAGTATAGTTAACATACAGGGTTATATTAGCTTCAGGTTTACAATATAGTGATTCAACATTTCCTTACATTATACAGTGCCTATCATGACTGGTGTACTCTTAATCCCCCTCACCTATTTTACCCATCCCTCCCTTACCTCTCCTCTGGTAAACATCATTATGTTCTCTATAGTTAAGAACGAGCTTATATTTTTTAAAACCATAATCTACGATTATTTTACTTAACTGAGTAAAAAATAAATAATAACCATTGTTAGGCCTATTATAGCGTGATAACTAAAACAGCCTTGTTTTTCAGGCAAACAGAAGTTCACACAGATTATTTTCTTCTATTTTTTTGATATAATTTTTAAAATTTTTTTTAATGATTATTTATTTTTTGAGAGAGAGAGGGAACGTGAGTGGGGGAGGGGCAGAGAGAGAGGGAGACACAGAATCTGAAGCAGGCTCCAGGCTCTGAGCTGTCAGCACAGAGACCGACGCAGGGCTCAAACTCATGAGCTGAGCCTTGAGATCATGACCTGAGCTGAAGCTGGACGTTCAACCAACTGAGTCACCCAGACACCCCTGGCACAGATTATTTTCTTAAGTGAAAATTCATTGATGCAAAGAATGAGAATTTTATAGCAAGAAAGAAAGAAAGAAAGAAAGAAAGAAAGCTCCTTAGAAATTATAATAAAAATTAAGAGTATATCTTCAGAATCTTTTTTAATAGTTTAAAATCTGTGCTCACCTTAGAATAACTCCTTTCTGCAGTTCAACACTAGTATTACCATCTGGTAATGTTGATTAAGAGCACACATAACATAGTTCTATAAACGGTTTATCAACACTAGAAATAAGATTGCATTCTCAGAGCACATTAGCTACTGGAATCCTCCTTGCTTTATACAGACAGAATTCTCTTGGGACTATAGCCATCAATGAGTCAGATCCATAGAAGGGTTATAGATTCAGAATCACGGACAAAGAGGACACCTTCCAGGGAACGCACCTTTGAAAAGGGAGACAGAAATTTGCATTGACTTTTTTTCCTCCGTATTTAGTACCAAATAAATAATAATGAAGTTGTGAGTATTTCGTATTTTTTTTCATATGTCAGTGGGATCAATGTCCACCTTCAAATAGTTTCATAAAGGCCCTACTGTGACTTTCTAACTGGTGAGTACTTTGACCTATTATAAAGACTATTCCCAATCTTCAATTTATACTAAGATTATGTGATTATGTTCATGTCTCAAAGATAGTAAGGACTCTGGGCTCAGAACACCACATCTGAATCCTGGACCAATCACCTATTAGTTGTATAATTTAGGCTAAGTTACTTAACCTGCGCCTGCCTCAATTTACCCATCTATAAAATTGGGGTCAAATTGAGCTGGCTCAGATGTTTGATGTGAGGGTTAAATTAGATCATATAAGGAAAACATATAAAACCATCCCAAGATCGACTGCTAAATGGTGGTTTTAAAACAACTTCAAAGTCTGATTTGTCAGTTTTGTTACCCCTTCCAGGAACGTCTCTTAAGCCTACCGAATAAAGAAATAATTCCTCAGATTTTATTTTTATTTGGAAATCCTTTGTTTTGGAAAATAATGGGCTATCCCAAAATAAAACTTCTAATGTGCTTTTCAAATTTATCTTTACATTACATCATGGTGTTAATTTCAATAGCTGCACAATAGGCCTATGGAAGAAACCAAAGGATAATTTAAAATCATAACTGAGAGGGGCGCCTGGGTGGCGCAGTCGGTTGAGCGTCCGACTTCAGCCAGGTCACGATCTCGCGGTCCGTGAGTTCGAGCCCCGCGTCAGGCTCTGGGCTGATGGCTCAGAGCCTGGAGCCTGTTTCCGATTCTGTGTCTCCCTCTCTCTCTGCCCCTCCCCCGTTCATGCTCTGTCTCTCTCTGTCACAAAAATAAATAAACGTTGAAAAAAAATTTAAAAAAAAATAAAAAAATAAAAAAATAAAATCATAACTGAGAGATGTGTGTCCTGTAGGAGCTAATGAAAAATGACTTGGCTACTAGGGTAAACAGACTCTAAGATGACCTCTAGTGATCACTGCCTTCTGGTACTTGTATAATCCCTTCCTTTTGAGTATGGGCTGGATTGATTGACTAGCATCTACAAGTGATAGAACCTTCCTCCTGAGATTAGGTGATAAAGACTGTGGCTTCTGTCTTGCTCAATTTCTGTCACTGTCTCAGATCACTCAGTAGGGAGCTGCCATGTCATGAGACAGCCTCATGGAGCGTCCACTTGGTGGGAGACCAAAGCCTGCCTAAAACCACGTGAGCAAGCTTAGTAGACCCACCCAACCAGTCAAACCTTCAAATGGGACAGCAGCCCCAGCTATCAGCTGGACTGAACCTCACGAGAGACTAGAACCGGAGGCACCCAGCTAATAGCACCTGGATTTCTGGCCCATAGACCTGTGAGATAATGAATTGTTCTTTAACTGCTAAGTTTTGGGATAATTTGTTACATAGCAATAGATAATTAATAGCAACACTGTTGAATCAAAAGAGGCAGATTTCCAGTTTCAGCAGAAGACAAGCTGGGGTTTTCTGTGATTTGTGAGCCAAAACCACCACACATTTCTATAAAGAGACACATAGACTATATATAAGTTTATAGAAAAGTTTGCTATCCCCTGGGATAGACCAGCTCACTTTCCAGAGGACAAGCAACCCTCTCAAAGTCACCTGAAAGAATTTCAGGCTATAGATCACAGTTGTTCAACACGCCAGTTGGTTGACTCTTAAACGAGTTGTCTTCTCTAGTCAAAATGCCAAATGTTGTATGTATTCCTCTGCACAAGAGTAAAATAATGATTGTCAACCATCTTAAGAACATGACTATGCATACATTGAACTTTATTTTCAACTGTATATTTAAATTTATGTTCTTAAAAGTCTGTGATTTTTGGATAGACTGTACATGTCATAGAACCTCAGTAATTGACACATATGAATTATGTGTTCTAGATGCCAGGAATCCCCCCAGCACTTAGGGCACCAGGATGGTCAGACAATCACCCTGTCTGTGGCTGTGGCAGAAACAAAGCAAGCTCTAGACAAGTGCCACTCAGAGTGTGATCTATAGACCATCGCTGGCCTAGGAACTGTTTCTAACCTGTCTGTGATAGGATAAGAACTAAACCTGAGAGAAAGCATTTGGAAACTGGCATAGCAATTGAAAAACAATGGTCTGTTGTTTATAAAGGTTTTAAAAAGTAAGACTTGCCTTTTTAAATTTGGATATCTTTAGGTTTTTTTTATTTCATTTTTCTTCATTTGTATCACGTTTTACTGAAGTATCAATCCACAAGAGACTGGAAGGTTTTTTTAATATTCTTCGTCATGGGGAGATGGAGAATGGTTTAGGAGGTCATTAAAAAGCTTCCAGCATCCTGGGATTAAGTCAAAGTTTTTATGACAAGATTTATTTCTATCAATACTAGAAATATTTCAGTCCACCGTAGCAATGAGTCAAAGCCCACAAACTGAAATATATATATATATATATATATATATATATATATGACCGAAGATTCGTCATGGGTACTCAGGATGATTATACCAGTCCAAAATAAAGTTGGGATATCTGCTTCTCCCTTTTAGATGGCCTCTCCTGTCACTATTTAGTTGGATATTTAAGCACAATACGCTAAAGACAGGTAACTGTGTCTTCTTCTTCGTTAAATGGAAAAGCTCTAAGAATGAAAGGGATTACAGTAAGTGGATGGAGATGTTGAAAATTCGCAGCACAGTGCACAGGGATGACAAGCCCTTGACACGGTCACTGGGTCCTACCTCCACGACAGTCATTTCTACCACTCAGCACATTCTCCCTGCCAAGCCAAATGCAGCTGCAGGAAGCTCCCCCTCACAGCATTCTAGGAAGCTGCTACTAATCAATCAGAGTTGGCACATGAGCTGAACACTTGTTGCCATCTCTAGTATAATGAGAAAGCCATGGGTATCATGAGAATTAGCTCCAAACCTGGTTCTGACAACAAGCCATCTGAATCTGGTCCACTCTCATCATCTCGCTAGATCTGTGTGTCATCCGTTACACAGGGGGATGGACTAAATCAGGGATTCTCACATTAGAGTTCAGGGTAGCCTTTAAAAAATGCTCATGGCTGTGCCCCAACTATTGAGCCCCTTTTTTAGGCTGGCTAATGGCACCTTAGGCATTGGTAATTTTTAAAGCTGCCCTGGTGAGTCTAATGTGCAGCCAGACTTGAAAACCATGGGATTCGAGAATCTCTAGAGGTCCTTCTCAACTTGAATATTCCAAGACTCTATGATTATAGGAAGCAATAATACAGTCAGTCACACAGACTTAGAGTCTGCCAATTAAATTGGATGGGCTAGGGCTTGAAGAGCCAACTTGATCCCCTGGGTGGTTTATAACTAGAGAGAATAAAAGGCATAGGGATTTTGAATTATGAGGTAATAATTCTATCTTAGGTGCATATGATCACAACCACTGAAGCTTTACTCTTGTGGCTTTTATGACTCCTCAGGATACCTTGTAAGGATTATTATAGCTCCATAAATCACTCTTGCCTACTATTACGGGTGTGTCATAATTTATAATAATAATAACAATAACTATTGTTAATAATAATATGCATTATAATTATCCAAGTGCTTTTAGTTGAGAATATCAATGCATTTTATAGACTTCAACTCATTAATCTTAATATTTCCATGAAAAGGGTATAAACTCATAATCATCCCATTTTATAGGTGAAGAAACTAAGTCAACTAGTCACCTCAATATATATATATGTAGATAGATAGATAGATAGATAGATACGCACACACACACAGACACAGACACATATATATGCATATATATGTGTATATATAAATGTATATGTATATACACACAAGTATATATATATTAAATGAGTATAGTATAAATATTAAATATAAATATTTTTTATTTGTTTCTTTGCACATGCTTAAGATTCAATCCAGAATCTGTAAGTTTCATTCTTATGAGGCTAAGCATCTAGGATTTTAAAAATCCTCTCTCAAAATTTCCATAAGGGGTAACCCTATTTTATTTATTCATCCATATCTACTATTTCCCATATACCAAAGATACAGTGATGTGCAACCCTCTAATATGGGGTTGAAAGAGAGGTGCATTAATAAATGCTCACAATGAAAGGTAAGTGCTTTAATGGAGACATGTCTGTGGTACCACAGTGGAATAGGGAAGAAGTGAGCCGATTCCAACATTGGGAAGGTTGGGTACAGGTTTTCCAGAGAAATGACCTGAGAGCTGGATTTTGAAAAGTACTTTGAGTGCAGTGGCAATGAGAAGGCAGAGAAGTGTGCTCCAAGCAGTCATTTGGTTGAAAGACAAAGGCATGTTGGTGAGGTCTGCTCTGTGTACATGGAAATGGGAGAAAGTAAAGCTGGAAAGAAGGTTAGAAGGAAACCCCGAGGTTCCTTAGACATCGTAAGGATTGTGGTCTTTTTTCCTACAGGCGTTTTGCATTGATGGCCTGTATTTATATGTATATCCTCCTTTTAATATGAAAGTCCATTGCAAGCAAATGCTATAGTTTTAACATCCTCTTCTTTAGAGTTATTTCAATACCTTGAGAAAAAAATGGGAAAAAGTATGCCATGGATTTCTACATTTTTGTAAGCATGTATTTCCAAGTATTTCACTGATCATTTGCAAGTTTTCTGGACTGAGAGATGAGGGGAGCCTATTTGTATCTACAGAATTTTAGAGCTGAAAAAGAACTTGGAAGTCAACCTCAGAAACTTTAGAACCACCCTCACCAGACAAAAGCTCTGGTCTCGTGCCCTGTTCACTGGTGTTGTGTAGCATGTACACAGTGTTCTATGTGACAATAGCCTGCCAAAGTGCTCCAGTAAAAAGGGAAGGTTCATGGTCAAGTAAGTCTAAAAAGCCCTACATTCTAGAGCTCTATCTGAAAGAGCCACGAAATGCATCATGTTTATAAAGACTGTGAGTAATCCCATGAGAAGCAGTCCTGTAAACTGTTTCTTTAAGAAGTTTAATTACCAATCAACCTTTTTCTTTCCCATATTTGTCACCTAGTTACTGATTTTAACCTGCCCTTCAGACTCTTGAACTTTCTGGCTTCTTTACTGGTTTTTCTCTCCTTTTTTCCTGCTTGAGATATCTTCTTAGTTTCTAATAAGTAAGAGGAGGAAGAAGGCTGTTATTCATATTACTCTATTTTTTGGCAATGGACTCAGATTATATTCATAGCACACTCAAGGGTTGCCTATCTCTGTTATGAATACCAACATAGAATCCTCCCTTCAGGTGTTTTCTTGATGTCTGTCTTCCTTGGATATCTTTCCCTGGCCACTCCTTTCCTCTGGATTCAAGTACTCCTGAAGATTTGCCCCTTTTACCTGTCAGCTATCCATGGTAGCAATGAGCAAAATGTCAACCACTCTGTCTTAAATACTCCCACACAGCAGCTAAAAGAATCCTTCATTCTCTGGTGCCTGGGTGGCTCTTTTGGTTGGGCGTCTAACTCTTGATTTAAGCTCAGGTGGTGTTTCCAGAGTCATGGGCTCAGGCCCCACATCAGGCTGTACACTGAGTGTGGAGCCTACTTAAGATTCTCTCTTTCTCTCTCTCTCTCCTTCTGCCCCTCTCCCCTGCTTATACTCGCTTGCTCTCTCACTGTCTTTTGAATAAAAATAAACAAATATGTAAATACATTAATCTTAAAAAAAGAGTCCTTCATTCTCAATTCAAATGTTTCAAAAATATGCTGAACGAGCCTTTCTGCATGATGTCAATTTAAGATATAAAAAATATTAAGCTGCATTTTTCTTTTAAATCAAAATGAAAATAGTTTTATTGAGTCCCATGGAAACATTTCTAAATATTGCCATAATTAAGAATACTACTTTATTAAACAGAAAAATGTTAATGAACAAATGGCACTGCTTCAAAAACCACAAAAATGTTACCATATGGCCCTATTTGAGATATAACTCATGGTATCTCCTCATTCAGATCTTACATTTGTAAAGTTCTTTATAACTCAGAAAGTGGCCTCAAAGACATTGTCTTTTTTTTATTTCTATGTTTTTTGTTTTAGAACAGAAGGAACGTGCGAGTGTGGGAGAGGGCCTGAGGAGGAGAGAGAGAATCCCAGGCAGTCTCCAAACTCAGTGCGGAGCCTGATGTAAGGCTTGATCCCACAACACTGGGATCATGACTTGAGCCAATATTAGGAGTCAGATACTCAACTGAATCACCCAGGTACCCCAACATTTTCTAATTTAAAACTCGAAAGTACTCTGAGAACACATATCATCATTGTACCCACTTTACAATTTGGGTAATCACAGCTCAAACATGTATGGCAAAATTTCTTAAGGTCACATTGCTGAGCTCAGACTAGAATGAGCTGAATGCATTTACCACCACATTTACTGGAAACCTTAGTCAAAGCACACCTTTTTCTAGGCCTTAGGATACACAGATGAGAAGGATATGATTCCAGATAGCTCCCAACCCAAACCTGACACTCTGTAACTGTAGTATTGCTTCCATAGTCAAGCTGGGAGGGCCAGGTGTGCAACCAGAACAGCTCCACTGGCCCCAGATTTCTCACAAAGACTGGCTGATCTGTGCTGATCCCAGAGCACCTACGTGGCTGTTGGCGCCCTGAGGTACCAGCTTGCTTTTGGCCTAGCTCTGAGCTGGCGGGAGGTAATTTCCACCATTCCCAACTTCTACCCTGGTTGCCACAGGCTTGGGAACAAGAAATTATAAAGGACTTTCACACTTTCCCAGGGTCTAAGATGCCTTCCTAAATCTAACAGTGCTTCTCAAACAGGGGCATGCATGAGAATCACTTGGAGGGTTTACTAAATCTCAGTTTGCTGGGCTACTGTCCCCAGAGTTTCTGATTCAGTGCATCTGGGGTGGGGCAAGATAATTGTCATTTCTTACCAGTTGCCAGGTGATGGTGATGCTGTTGGTCCAGAGACCGCACTTTGAGAACCGGCAAATTCTCTTCCCTCCATTGATTTGCTTTTGCAAGAGTTGAAATGTTACTTTAGAAATTAGCTCTTGACTCCCACCACAAGTTAGATATTACCTCTGTTCATACATCTCAAGTTGCTCAATTACAAAGTGACAGAAAAGCACCTTGACTACGAATGTTCCACAGCCGATTGTTAATGCCAGGTCTGTCATTATATAGCTTTAAAACTTTGACCAAAAAGCTTATGAAAGAAATGGGAAAAGACACAAAGAAGTGGAAAAACATTCCATGCTCATGGATTGGGAGAACAAATATTGTTAAAATGCCGATACCTCCTCAAAGCAATCTATACATTTAATGCAATCCCTATCAAAATAAACTGAGCAAACCGGTACGTCAATTTTCTTGTCTACAAAAGAAGGTGATATGTCCAGCCCAGTAGTCTACACAAAGATTAAATTTTAGCCATATTTAAAAGAACCTGATAGTTTTTGCTTTAAAACTTAATGATATAAAAATCAAAGTGAGGTCTTTCCCTATTGTGGAACTGACTAGTTACAGGTATAAAGCTACTTGTCTAAAAATATACAGCAAAAAAGGGCAGAATCTGATATAAAATTCAAGCCTATTCATTCCCCTTACAGATTTCCCCCAGGTACACTACTCCACAACAATAACAATAGTAGATAAATACTCAAATGGGCTTTGGGAAGCCTAATATAGAAACTGACAAGAAATAAAGTGATCCATTCACTCCTCTAGGTATCTATTTCAATGCTTCCATTAGTAATAGAATTTCTCTTCTGGATGCATAATTGATAACAAAATAAAAATAAAAATAGATCTTTAATCTAAGTATCTAAGTACAATACATATTACAGTGCAGCAATAATTCCTGTAAAACTCAGGGGTGTGATTTCACTATGCCAAGTTTTAAAATTCCCTTAAAGCTCATCAATGAGGCTTTCGGCTAAGTTCAGTCTGAGAGATGTTTATGTTTGCATTTGGGGGGTTAGCTCCCTCTTCTGTGGGGGACTCCTCCATGTCCAGAAATAATCTTATCAAGGTAAATATTTCATTCCCCTTTAAAATAAATGATTTCAGATTCCAATATAAAGAATGATAGCAAACAAGACTTATGCTGATGGTAAGAAAAAGGCATATGAAGAAGTCACACGATAGTTTAAATGGGAAACTGAGGATATGATTTCATAGTGACTTGGTTTGCCTTCTTCTAACAATGGGAGCTTCAACAGTGTAGAGTTAGAGATGGTTTACATGAGGTAAAAGCCTACATGGATAATGATGATTTTTTTTTTACAAGCTATCAAAGGAAAGGCAGTTCTGTTTAATTCAGTTCACGAGCATTAGGTGCCCACGATGCTAGGCAATATTTTATATTTTAGTCAGTAGGAATGCACAGATGAGGAGGGCACACAGCCTCTGTCTTCAAGTGATTGAAAAAGTCATATTGCAATGGTTCACAATGAAATGGTTTCAGTTACATGCTTACACTTACATTGCCAAAATTCGGCTTGGATCACATTAAATGAATTCAGATATAATGTAGGTGGGCTGGACTCCAGTCAACAAACACTGAGTATTGGGTAAAGGATGTACAAGGAGCAGGTGATGAACAAGACGTTGTACGTGCCCTGAAAATTGTGATCCTGCTTCTCATAAAAATGGCAGAAAGAAAAAGAATGAGGTACCGTGTGACAAACATTCTGTCAAGGGAAGAGTTGTGTATAACTCCTAAGAAGTACATTTCATCAATAAGAAGTATCTACATTTTTCCACCATCTGAGTTTGGGGCTTGAGTTCATTGAAATCCTATGGCCTTAAGCATGGGGGAGCTAGGAGTTATATTCTATAATCATAATACCTTCGGACATAACTCTCCAATTTTTTTTCTTGCATACGTTTTATGTGAACACAATTGTTACCCAATAACTCTAATCGCCCTCTGTTCATTGACTTTGTCTCATAAATATTAGGGAGAGAAAAATAGCACTGCAGTAAAACCGTGTCATGTGAGAAAGATAAAAGGAAAAAACTAGTCTAAAATTCTAGGCTCAGCATATTTTAACCAAGATTATTGTCTGTAATTTGTTCGCCACTTGGGGACATTAATGTTGGCTCAAGTGAGAAGTAAATGTTGACAGAACAGCTTTGAAGTTAGGAAAAGAAATGAGATCGCTCAGATCATTTGAGACCAGAAGATGATCTGGAATCAAAATATCTGACCACCACCTCCTCTATATCTATACTCTACCGTATTCTAACCAAGCACCTGCCATAGCATTTGATTTTTTGATAGTTCTTCAAGATTCTTGAATTCAGGGACATTGTTTTATCATTCTAGATCTGGAGATCAGCATAGAGTCTAGCACCTACATTACTCTTAACAGATATTTGTTGAACACAGAACCCTTAAGAACATCAACAAGTATGAGGAGGGGAGAGAGGAAAATCCAGTGAAACACATTGTATGGTTTCTTTATACCATGTTCTAGACATCTATGTCTCTTACTATTCTATACAATAGTTTAACTGCCAATAAATACTGAAGGAATAAAAAAACTAGAGGAAGGAAGAAAAAAGTCACTATTAAATTATTTATCTAAAAAAAATTTTTTTAATGTTTATTTCTTTTTGAGAGAGAGAGAGAGAGAGAAAGAGAGAGCAGGGAAGGGGCAGAGAGAGAGGGAGACACAGAATCGGAAGCAAGCTCCAGGCTCTGAACTGTCAGCACAGAGCCCAACACGGGGCTCAAACCCATCAACCATGAAATCATAACCTGAGCCAAAGTTGGATGTTTAATTGACTGAGCCACCCAGGCACCCCTCTGTTATGTCTTTTAAAGGACCGGAAGGAAATGTGCCAATATTTTAAATCTGTTATACAGTAGGATTATGGGTGATGTTTTCCATATGTTTAAATATTTTTCTATAATTTCTGAGTTTATTAATTTAGTATGTCTTAGTTTTACAATAACTTTGTGAGTTGTAAAATGAACTACAGTTGACCATTGAACAACGCAGGGGTTAGGGTCGCTGACCCTCGTGCCACCGAAAATCTGTATGTAGTTTTCATCTCCCCCAAAACGTAATTACTAATAACCTATTGTTGACTGGAGGCCTATAATCAATTAACACATACTTTGTATGCTATATGTATTATATATAGTATTCTTAAAATAAAGTAAGCTATAGAAAAGAAAATGTTAAAAACCATAAAGCAAAGGAATGTGCTTACAGTACTGTATTGTACTTATCAAAAAAAGTGTGGCATAAATGGACCCACACAGTTCAAACCCATGTTGTTCAAGTGTCAACTGTATATGCCCCTTTTTCTTTGGGTTGCTAAAGAGATTAAAGGCAAGTTTATTGAAATTATGGCAATTACATAGGTAATTTGATTGAGTTGTTATGAGAAGTCAGGTCAGTAATCTAAAGGAATTGGAAATGTGTGAATAAATGCTAAGACTCTATGCAAAAAATAGTGCCAATTCACTATGTTTATATTTACAATTATTATAATATCAGTGAAACTAGTAATAAACAATAATTTTATATTTCTTTCCTAGAGTATAGATTAACCTTTTCCCCTGTTGCAAAGGATTTTATAAAAGGAAATTCTAATTTAAAATAAAAAATGAATAACATTTGCAAGTAAAACCATAAAAACTCCTGGGGCTTATATTTCTTTAATGTTGGAAATATTTGTTAAAAGTTATATTTCCTGTTTTTTTATATTTAATGAATATGACTTTGCCTCCAGAGTCTCTGCTTTTTTTATATACTCTCCAGAAGCACTTCACAGAGTATCATAAGCAAACCTATTTTTAAATGCTTAGAACATATTAGTAATAATTAGTGTTTCATGTACACTCTTCGTATGTAATATTCAACTTCTAGGATTAATTTTGAAATACATCCTCTTAAACCTCTAATCAGGCTTTTAATTCACTAACTTCATAAGTTAAGAACCTGATAAAAATCACAAAATGTTTTTTTTTTTTTTTAAAGGAAGTGGTTTTATTTAAAGGGTCCACTGTCTCAATCTGTGGTTCCACAAGTTTAGGGATTTTTGTCAGCACATTCATGTGTACTAGGTAAAAGGCTATAATATTAGGCACTGTGGGGGACACAAAGTTTAGAATGAAATAGATATTGCTTGCCAGAAGCTTAAAGACTAACTGAGAAGAACAGGACCTGAAAACACACACACTTAAAATATGACGGAAAGGGAGTACCTGAGTGGCTCAGTCGGTTAAGTGTCTGACTTTGGCTCAGGTCATGATCTCACAGTTCGTGGGTTCGAGTCCTGGATCAGGTTCTCCGCTGTCAGCACAGAGCCCACTTCAGATCCTCTGTCCCCCTCTCTCTCTGCCCCTGCCCCACTTGCATGCGTGTGTGCGCACACGTGCTCTCTCTCGCTCTCTCAAAAATAAACATATAAATAAATAAAATATGACAGAAAGTGATAAAAACAAGAAAAACACAGATAAAGTGCCCTGGAAATAAGAGAAGGGAATAAGAGAGTAAGTGTCACGTGAGCTAGACTTGAATGAGTAAGATACACATATGCAGAAATGGGCGTGACAGGCATTACAGCTTTGAGCGCTTATGTGTCATATTAAATTGTAACTATTGGTTTATGTGCCTATCTCTATTTCACTAGACAGTGAACTCTGAAAGCTCCAACCATGTCTTATCCCCTTTACATTCCCTTAGCTCCCAAAACAGTGACCAGAAGATAGCACTAACAGATAGTTGTTGAATGTTGAATGACTAGATTGAAAAAAAGTACAATGGTAAGTCACGGAAGCTTTGAGGAGGGGGTAGAGCAGCTGATCAAGCAGTGACAAGTCCAAGGTGCTGGGCAAGAGTGTTAAGAGGAGGAGCGGTGAGAGGCCAGCCGAGAAATGTGAGTTGGGCACAGCTATCAGAAGGCCTGGAATGGGGGCGCCTGGGTGGCGCAGTAGGTTAAGCGTCCGACTTCAGCCAGGTCACGATCTCGCGGTCCGGGAGTTCGAGCCCCGCGTCGGGCTCTGGGCTGATGGCTCAGAGCCTGGAGCCTGTTTCCGATTCTGTGTCTCCCTCTCTCTCTGCCCCTCCCCCGTTCATGCTCTGTCTCTCTCTGTCCCAAAAAAAAATAAAAAATGTTTTGAAAAAAAAAAAAAAAAAAAAAGAAGGCCTGGAATGTCAGAATTGGACTTTATCTTATATGTAAATGGGGAACCGGTGGATAAATTTCAATAGGGAAGTACATCATCAGAGCTGTGGGAAAAATTTGGTGCAGAAGGACATTATCAACAGTTGTATTAGTGAGTTTGGGCTGTCATAACAAAATATCAAAGACTGGCAACTTAAAAAACATATATTTATTTCTCACGGTTCTAGAGGCGGAAAGCCCAAGATCAAGGCACTGGCAGATCTGGTGTCTGGTGAGGCCCAATACCTGATTTATATAGATGGCTGTCTTCTTGCTCTGTCCTTGCATTGCAGAAAAGGCAAGAGAGCTTCCTGGGGTCTCTAATCCCATTTACAAGAGTTCCACCCTCATGACCTAAGCACTTCCCAACAGCCCTACCTCCCACTATCATCACACTGTATGTTAGGATTTCAACGTATGAATTTTGAGGGGACACGTTCAGTCCACAACACGTGCTCAGAGGTAATACTGGTCTTCAATAAAGAAAAGATAGGAATGGAAATCAAGAGGGGTAGATGGAGGAGATCAGTCACATGTGGAACCAACAGGACATGGCAACAGAGTAAATTTAGGGCTCACAGAAGGAAGAGGGATGAATGGTAACTGAGGTTTTCTACCTCAGCAGCTGAGGAACAGCATTCCCATTATTAAGTGGAAAAAACATACATGTGCAAGAGGACAGAGGATCTATTTTAACTGTGCTGGGTACAGAATGCCAACTTTTCCCAACCAGCGAATGGCTCAGCCAGCACTCAAGTTCAGATCTTCTACCTCCAGCTGAGTGCTATTTCCAAAACATAATCATATTCTTATTCTGAAATACATTAATGATTGACTCTATTTTAAAAATCCACTATTGAAATAAATTTTAGCTGTGCTTTGTAATAAGTAATACATTGGTATGGACTGAACTGCCCACCCATTCATATTTTGAAGCACTAATCCCCAGTGTGAATATATGTGGGGATGGGACTTCTTTTAAGTGATTAAGGTTAAACAAGATCATAAGTGTGGATTCCTAATCCGTAGGCTTGGTGGCTTTATAAGAAGAGGAAAAGATCCCTCAGCCCTTCTCTCTCTCCATGTGCAAGAACTGAAGAAAAGCCATGTGAGGGGCGCCTGGGTGGCTCAGTCAGTTAAGCGGATGACTTTGGCTCAGGTCATGAACTCACAGTTTGTGAGTTCAAGTCCCACGTCGGGCCCTGTGCTGATAGCTCAGAGCCTGGAGCCTGCTTCAGAGTCTGTGTCTCCCTCTCTCCCTGCCTCTTCCCAGCTCGCACTCTGTCTCTGTCTCTCTCAAAAATAAATAAACATTAAACAAACAAATATATATAGAGATCTGAAGAAAAGCCATGTGAGGACACAGAGGAAAGACAGCCATTGGCAAGCCAGGAAGAGAGCCCCCACCGCAACCTGACCATGGTGGCACTGTGACTTCAGACTTTCAGGCTCCAGAACTTCAAGAAAACAAATTTCTTGTTTTCAAGCCACCCAGTCTATGGTATTGTGTTATGGCAGCCTGAGATGGAGAAGACATACATGTTTTAAGTAGGGCAGTAAGTTTAACAAACTTCAAGCTGAATTACCACTCCAACCCAAACTCTACTTTTTCTCTTAAATAGCAAGTGTGTTTTTTCATGGGAATTTTTACTTTTAATCTGAATAAACTAAATGCTTTCAACTCTCCACTGGTTCATCGCCTGTATGACCCTTGGGGTAGAGCCTCTATTTTGTCCATCATGGTGACAGGCACACAGAAGGAACTCAAACATTTTTTCCTGAGTGAACAATGATTAGTCATTGCCCTGCCCGAGTGGTAGGACACCACTGAATCTTAACCTGAGCAGAGGTTCACCTTCCTCAGAGATCCTCATGACATCAGCATAGGGAACATGTAATGTGTGACTGTTTTCAAACATACTGTATTCTTCCTTAGGTTCTTTTCTCATTAAAAACACCTCTTGTAGAGGAGCTTGGGTGGCTCAGTCAGTTAAGTGTCTGACTCTTGGTTTCGGCTCAGGTCATGATCTCATGGTTAATGAGTTTGAGCCACGCATTGGGCTCTGTGAGGACAGTGCAGAGCCTGCTTGGGATTCTCTCTCCCTCTCTCTCTCTGCCCGTCCCCTGCTCATGCTCTCTCTTTCTCTCTCTCAAAATAAATAAATAAACTTAAAAAACCTCACCTCTTGTAGTTAACCAATACCACCAAATAAGCAATACAGAAATGGTTTTGTGTAGCTCACTAACAAATATGGAATAGTAGCTTCACTGTACAGAACTACTTTGGTCTATACAGACAAAAAAAAAAAATCAAGTACGTGTAAATCACCCAAATGAGAAATTTTAAGAATTGAGCCGATCAAATACAAATATTTTAATTTTACTTCTATGCATCAAAGGAGAAGCGAGGTATGGTAAAATGATCTTATATGACATTGAGGAACAAAGCTAACACTTGTTTAGAGTTTAATGGCACCATTTTATTCTGTTCGGCTTTGGTTTATAGGAAGATAGGATTGACTCTATAATCAGGCCGCGTTACAGCCATCACCTACTGTACATCACATAGGTACTTCACCCCCAGCTGCACGACCCAGTGGTTAATCTCCATTCCGGTCATTTGACTTCTGTGCGTCTCACCTCCCTCCTCACACCGGCCCTAACGATCAACACATGGCAATTTTAGCTTTTGTCGTTTCAGTCAGAGACAGCATTGTCAGGAAACTACAAAAAAAAAAAAAAAAATCCTATGGAAGGCCGTGTGGAAAGCGTGCGCGTGCAGAAACCTACTAAGAGGACTAACACGGCCCAGGTTTTGAAGCTAATTTTTGCAAGGAAAGCTCAGGGAGAAGGCACAATTCACAATGATCTCTCAGAATATTAAACCCGATTATCGCCATAAAACCCGTCTGCTCTGCTGTTTGTGAATGTTTGTCTAGGATCAGGCCCTGTGAGTGGTATTCAGGAGGCAGACCGGTGGCACAGCCCTGTGTTGGGAACTAACAGGCCATTACTGACTCATTGTCTATTCATTTTAGATTGTTTCTATGGAGGATTTATAGAAACAATACCAAGGTGGCACCAAGGTGGCTATCAATGCTGTTTACAGACAATTTAGAGGAATAAACCTGCAGTTATGCCCGGGCTGGCTTCCCTTGTGGTCCTGGGGCGTAGTGCTCTAATCCTATTGTGACGTGATTGTTTCACCATAAACTGCTCCTCAGAGGCCTGTAATTGGCGTACAGGTTCAAATTAGATTGCTGTGTGTTTAGGAAAGCAGGGGTCATTTCACATCAGCACCTCTCATTAAGAAGCAGGCAATGAAGTTCTCCATTACTGGAAATCTAATGTATATATTATCTTTTATTATAAAGAAAATACCCAGGTATGTACTCACAGACACACGCACACAGATATTACCCATCCTGTCTTTCACCACCACGAGGAGGAGGGCAATGTGAAAATGCAAAACACATCACTGAGAAGAGCAATTAAATATTTACCAGCAATGTATCATGGAACACTGGCTTTAGGAGCTAAAAAGGGGAGACAGGAGGGTAATGAATGGATGAAAAAGTCCAATGATTTGTTCTGCTGTTTTCTAATAATACCATGGCATGACAGTGGAAGCCAAGAAGGCCTCCTGCTGTCCCTGTTTTCAACGTTACTGATGGGTGAACTCAGGTGAGGTCGCAGGAGCAAACACCCTCTTCCAACACTCCCTAGCTTCTTTTCAAAACCACCAGGTAAGTCTTCAAATCACTGACAGCCAAATTTATTAAAAGATAAGCTACTCATGGTGCAAGGTTACTCTCTGGATAGTTAAAAGCTGGGAGAGACAGCCCTCCGGTTGAAGGAATAACACAAACTTCACAATCTGATGCCATCAGTAAAGAAATATTTTTCAAGTCTTTGCTTCAGCCTTTTAAGGAATAATAGAGGAAAAACAAACAATAGTTTACAAGAGACTGAATGTAGAAGAAAATTATGTGAGCCAAGAAGAACATAATGTTAGAAAATGAAGAAACAGAATAGCAAAGAAAATGAACTAAAATGGAATATGAGGCACAGTGAGAGAATCCATAATCAAAAAATGCAATGTGGATATGTTAAAAGGTGACAGAGAAGCAAGAAGAAAGAGGTGGTAAGAGGGAAAAGTGGGGAGAGGGCCCAGAGAAAGAAGAGATACTTTCCATTTCAAAAAAGGAAACTGATTTGCTTTCAGACAGGTAGGAATTGTAGAAGAATGTGGCTTAAACTTGAGCCTGATGCTAAGAAAGAAGTCAAGTAGTACACACACACACACACACACACACACACACACACACGTGCACACTAGCACACACACAAACTCAAGAATTTCTCTGACATCCAAAACAGCTCCTGACCATCAGCCATGGAAATGAAGCTCAGAGAGACCAGTACAAGATCTCTGGGTTGAACTGCATCCTGAAAAAAGAAATGTTGGAATCCTAACCCTCCAATAGTAACCTTAGAATGTGACTTTATTTGGAGATAGGTCCTCACAGAGATCATCAAATTGAAATGAGGTCATTAACGTGGACCCTACTATCAAATGAGTATTGTCCTTACACAAAGGATAATTTGGACACAGAGACAGATGTACATACAGGAAGGAAGATGTAAAAACACACAGGGAGGAGATGGCCATCCACATGCCAAGAGGAAAAAGCCTAGAACCGATCTTTCCCTCAAATTCCTCAGAAGAAACCAACATGGCTGACACGTCAATTTTGGACTCCCAGGCTCCAGAACTGGGAGACAACGAATTTCTGTTACTGTTCAAGCCACCCTGTTTGTTATCGCAGCCCTAGAAAACAAATATAGTCCCATAGCTAGAGGGTCTGCCTCTCAGTCCCTAGCCACTTCAGCACCCTCTCCGAACCTTCCAGGTCCCCCGGGGGGTGCCCGCAAGAACTTCCTTAAGGTGAACCTCAGGGCTGCAGGTTCTCCACCTTCTGCACAGCAGCTCATGAGCTCTCTGCTACCTTCTTGTTTGTCTACATCAAGCAGTCCCATTACCCATTGGCAAATGCTTCTGGCTTGCCGTCTTCAGGGATCTATAATATTCAAAGCTTACTGTGATGCACGAGCTTCCCGGAGGTTCAGAAGCATAACCTCACAGTAGCATCCAGTGACATGATGCAAGGCCTTGCCCACAAGGGCTAGAGTCACCAACTGAAGAGCTATCTTCATGTATGTGCAGTTTCGGTAGTTTCAATAGGCCTTCTGGTGACATTGTGTTCTTTTCGAACACACCAGCAGAACAGGCAAAGCAGCTCTGCCGTTGTCCCAAGGGAAGTGGTACGCACCAGCTGATGGCTGGGCCAATCTAGGATCTTCACACGCTATCTCTGTACACTCTGAGTCCCTGAGAAGCATCCTCCCCTACCCCATCCTACCACCAGCCATCCCCAGGCGAATATATTTCTACCATGACTTCAGAGAAGGACCTAAAAGACACGCTTCTTTGCCTGACAACGATCTAAGTGGCAACTGCCGATGAGGTGACTGTATCTTTGGTGTCCCGATGACGTTGATTGTAAGCCATGTCCTCCCTGTCTTTTGCCCTGAGAAGCATTGTAGTTTGGCAGAAAAAGGCATAAATAAGATGTGTGACCTTGAGACTATCAACCTCATCATCCAGGACTAACAGGAGGGCATACTAAAAAATCTCTAGATCTCTTCTCTGGTAATTATACTACTGGTACTTTGGGAGTTTCCTCTTTCCTAAATCCTCTGTGTTTTACTGGTTTGGAGCCATTCCCAAAGTGATCCTCTAGTGGTCCTGTCTAGCTTCATCAACGGTTTTCTCCAAGGTGAATGCTTTATAGTAAGTGCTCACATAGCCCCCTGTGAGTCCCTTTTACAAGTAAAGAGAACGAACACTCTATACCCCATATGAAACCCTAGCACATCAGTGGATTAAGAGGATTGCTTTCACCACCAGAAAGCTCTGTTACGTAATGTAACTGTTAGGCTTGGCAGAGCTTCATGTGATGATAAATGATAGGTCACACAAAGTTCATGCCCAATAACAGAAGTTGCACATCAGTATTACCGGGAGCTCACACATATGAAAGGATGCAGGAGCCATCAATAACTGTGTTTGTTCCTGGTAATTATTATTAGCTTAGTAATAGTTATTGCCATCCTCTCCCTTTCTGCTGATTTAGGAAAGAACAACTAATAACAATGAGGGGTCAAATGTACAAACCAAATGATACTCCTTGTTCAGACACATAATGCAGTTTCTAATGAGCTAATTAATGCTGTCTGCGCATGTGTGTGTGTATGTGTGTGTGTGTGTGTGTGTGTGTGAGTGTGTACTTTTGCAGGTGTGTGCTTAATCCAAGGAAATTAAACTTGCTAGGTGGCCAGGGAGTCGCCAGCTACAACAGTTTCTTTTCTTCTCTACTAAATCACAGACCTACCATAAGGTTTCTTTGAAACCCTGCGAAATAGCAGGAACTAGTTAAAGAATTCCCCTTCCGGCTGCACTTTGAATCTTCTTGAAACCTAATTCAAAGTATTGTCATTCTTTTGTAGACACAAGTCTATAAACTCATTCTCCAGACAGAAGTTTTGAAAGAAGACATGGGGACTTCTGAGACATGAAGGGCTCCTTAGTAATTAAGATAAAAATAAGGATTCCCATATCGGCTCTCTATTACAGATCTGTGAAACAGCTCGATACTGTGCTTCACTGGGCGGAAGCCCATTCGGGCCATCCAGTCGAAAACCGCCGTATTATTATTCTTTGATGTCTACAGCTTACTAGCACAAAGCTGGTCTCTGAGCACTTACTCTCTATAAAGACACTCCAAATGTTTGGCCTTTGGGCTGTAAATATTGTGTCACCATTGATTTTTAACATATAAAGTGTATTTTCCTGAATGTCAAGTATTTTCAAAGTGCAGGGCCTCCCAGGAGCACAAAGTAGAAGGAATTAAAGATGGTTTAAAAGCTAGAACTACAAGCAAGCGGGGAAGAAAGGCAAGGGAAGGAAGAAATGAGGAGAATGAATGTGAACAATATTCCAAGGACTATGTTCCCTTTCATGGGTTAGTTTTAAATGTGACATGAAAATTTATCTCATTGTCACTAAAGATATGTTCGCATCAATGTTGTCAGTTCCATTCCTTTACAATAGAGCTGCTCTGAGACACTTGCATACAGCACTACCCTGAAACCTTTGTAAGAACTTGATCTCTTTCATGTCGATATCTCTTTAATTACTCTTCATAGTAAATAGATGCAAAACTAATTGTACAGGAATAAAGTCTATCAAATCTTCTACTTTGCAAACTGGAAAACTACATTTCAAAGCAACTGCTATCAAAGATCCTGATGGAACTCTTCTTCAAATTAGAAAACAAAACTATTAGAAAATCATTTTGGGCGCTGTTTGCACATTAAAAAGTCTGCCAAACATCACCTTCATTTCTTGGCAAAATTGAGCACAGTCAGATTTAAAGCAAATAAAGTGTCATTTCCCTTGTTTCTTTATAAGTTAGGAGAAATGTCCTGAGCTGTGTCCCAGACCCACAGTGGATCACCTTGCTCTTTCTTTATTATCAGCCTCCTGTGCCAAGTCATAATCGGACCATCAAATTCAGCTTCTGACCTCCTAGATGCAAACTGAGACGTCCCTTGGGACTTGGACAAGCTGGGGGAGCTATTCTCTTTCTCTCAATCAGACAGATGCAACCAAAGTTAGGAAAAATCTCCTTATACAAAGCATTCCTAATTTGCATTGGTCTGTGTGTGAAGCTAAAAGAAATGAAGGTTTTGTCCCCATGCTAAAAAAGAAGTGATAAATGTCACCAGGCAAACCTTCAAATCCCTCATTGCTTTACAAAACTTGATATATCAATATATAATGCAAATAATTACCCAATTGCAATCTAGTTTAAAATGCAGACTTGTATCTTAAATGTCTAAAGAAATAAAATTGCAAAACTAGAGCATTGCTGGAAGAAACCAGAAGAAAGTCTAAGGGAATAGATTTTTAATAAGCAAGCATGTCAACTTGCTGATATAAAAGGTGGGGAGTAAGTACTAAGCTGCTCCTGCCAGCTTCATGCATGTTGTTCTTCTCTTCTATTATCAAGCTGCAGTGGTGTGCTTGGGAGTTCCAGGGTGGCCACTTTTTATTCTGATCATCCACTTATTCCATTGCCCCCTCAGTTCCCCATCTTCTATATCCTATAACTGCTCCTGACCATCCCTGACCAATTGGGAAAATGCACTGATATCTATCCTCCAACAATTATCTAGCAATAAATATTCACATTACTGAATCATGCGCTACCTATACTTAATACTACATCCATGCATGTTTTCTAAGGATGTGTTTAAGACTGTTAATAAAAATCAGGTTGACTACTTTTAATTCCATACAAAATGCAGAGGAATTCATTGTGACTCTGTTCAGTGTAAGTCAGCCAGTACTAATTGGGCTCTCTTCATATCCTCAGCTAAATGCTGAGGCAGGTCACCAAAGGAAAAGCAAGAGGAAATGAGCCTTTACCAAGGAATAAGGAAATCTCAGTCCCATCTCTGCTACAAAGTCATTGCATAACCTTTGGCCCACCGTCTCTCTGGCCCTCCGTTTTTAAAATTAAAACAACTAGCTTGTGCAGACGTTATGATCTCTCCAGTATTTCAAATAATTCCTGTGTCTTCTGAGCCTTTAAGACCGTGTGGTTTTTATTATACTCTAAGTGTGCAGGTGTATGAGGCAGGGACAGAAGGAAATAAAGAATAAAACTGAGAAACAAAATGATAAATAACATATATTTGTTCATTGTTGGGCCACAAAAGGGAAATCTGAAGTCAAACAATGAACAAATCTATGTTGTTTATAGTTATGGGACTGTAAGTACAGTATTTTTAAGAAAATGGAAATATTCACTTTTATACCCATTTTCTTCAGAAACCTGGCTATTTGCACACACAAGGAGTCTGAAACACCGATGACAATAGATTCTATCCAAAACTGTGTTAAAATATTGATAATGCAAGGGCCATTCTTTTAGACATTTTAGAACAGTTTAGGTTTTTATTCTTAGATGCAATAAGAAAATCTTCTCTCCCTAAATGGGTATAAAACAAAGTCCTAAACCAAAATTCTATCTGATGTGTTTGTAAAGAATGACAGACAATCCCCAAATTGAACAATCTGAGTAATTCCCAAAGAGTTTTCTTTGGAGTTAATCCAAGGGCTTTCTTTCAACTACTGTTGAAAAGCATTAAAGATTATAGATATGATATGGCAATTTCACTATGAAAATAATCACAGGCTGGGGCTGACAATGAAATAGAAATGAAGTGATACTGTATTGGTGTAATTTTACTTCATCGTTAATTATTCCTCCAGTACAATAAACACTAAGAACCTACACATACTCCAGACTGAGCATCTTAAAATTCAGTTCCCTTTCAGGAATTTGCAGTCATTTAGATCCACAGTTTGATAGCACATTGCCTTTCTCACCCACTTTGTTGACCACATTTGATAATCTGATAACAATATATTTGTACACAGTTTAGGAATAACATAGATCTCTCATTTGATTACATTGGATAAAATAAACCAACATCATTTGCCTATACTTTCCTAATTTCATGGTTAATATTAAAAGCTAATATTCATTCGGGGCACCCTGGGTGGTTAAGTTGGTTGAGCATCCAACTTCGGCTCAGGTCATGATCTCGAGGTCAGTGAGTTCGAGCCATGGGTCTGGCTCTGTGCTGGCAGCTCAGAGCCTGGAGCCTGCTTCAGATTGTGTCTCCCTCTCTCTCTGCCCCTCCCCTGCTTGCACTCTGTCTCTCTCTCCAAAAATAAATACACTTTAAAAACTAGCTAATATTCATTCATTTGTTCATTGATCCCTAACCGTGTGCTAGGAAATTGTTAGAATTGTTAGAGGAACCATGGCTACAACCAAAACAGAAAACATTCCTCGCCTTCTGGCGACTTACATTCCAGTGTCAGGAAGGCAAATCATGAACACAATAAACACAAAAACTGACAAGTTCTATTTTTTTTAACGTGTCAGTACCTGTATTGGACTATTTTTCTTTATATAATGGGTTCAGTCTTGGTTATGAATAATACATCTTCCTTCCACAAAGCGTTCAGATGCTGATCTAATTAGACTCATTTCTGAGGTCTTCCTATAGTTCACGCATCAAACACAGGCGCTTCAGGCAGCTGTGCTTGGGTCTATAGGCATGAGATGTTAAAAAAATGAGCGCAGTAATACTAACACCGCCCTCCCTCCCTTACAGATGTATGATGACAGGGATCGCCCAAGGCATTCTAATTACAAAGTATTTAGTAGTCAGGATTTAGCACACACCTGCCAGAAACTTGAGAGGAGGGATGTTGCACCAGGATTTTTATCCTACCCAGTAACCCAGCTGGAAGCCAAGTTCTGAAGATGCTGGCGGTGGCATAAAAAACACGTGCCTTCGGGGTTCAGTCGGAAATCCCTGGAATTCTCCCCCTGGAGGGGCAGGTACAGTCTCCTACATCATGGTCCCTCACTCCACAAGAATCCCCCACATGCCTTGAAGCCGAGAGTAGGCTTTTGCCACGGACATCTTAGAATTAGAAACATGATTTACAAAGCCAGACTACGCTCCTCACCTGAAGAAATACCCGAAGGGTTTCCAAACGGGGGAGGCAGGTGGTTTCCAGAAGAGATAAAATTTGATGGAGAGTTATGCACCACTCTCAAATTACTGCAACTACATAGCTTTGAACATCAAATAACGAGTGTATTTTAAGTGGCTCCTCAAATGTAGAATTAAACACATTAAATCATAAGAATTCATGTAAAAATGCAAGTTTCACAATGACCTGGAGAAATTCATTTTCCAAATGAAAAATTAATCGATATTTTTCTAAGAAGATAAAGTTTAAGTCAACACATCTGCTCTGGTTACTTCCAGTTTTGCAGATCAAGTTCTCTGTTGCTAACACTTTAGATCTGTACTAGGACACTTTTTAAAAATACTGTCTCAGATAAAAATCTTAGAAAAGAAAGCCACAAAAATGAATCTGCTTCCAGACTGTCAGAGCAAACAGGAAAAAAAAAAAGTCAAATTCATTTGCTTATTGCATACGCCTGCTGTGTTAATCTGATAATAATAGGAGATATAAATAATTAACTGCCACCTCATATGCCACTTTGTAGGTGGAAATCTGGAGTCTCGTTTTGCCCATGATCAAGTTAATGAAGCAGAACCATACAAAACCTAAAATTCATTTTGTTTCCCTCCAATGTAGGGAATGCAAATCCCCAAACGGCTCCTTCTAAAATCTCATTCTTTGAATTTTTAGCTCCTTGTCGGTATAGACCTTGTTTGTCATTTTACCTACAAAATATTACTTTGGAAACATTTCAGATTTAAAAATGAGGGACCAAAGAAGACCTGAAATATTATTGAGCCTATGCCCCCCTGCCTTGTAGTACTGTCTCTCCTCAAACAACACCCTAGACAACTTTATATTTATCCCAATTTGAAGACATTCACTGAAGGAGATTCTAAACTTCCCTCTCTGGGAAACTCAATTCAGCATTTAACAATTTTGTGATCTGGAAAATACACATTACATCGCACTCAAACCATATTACTGTAATAGTTGATCTGTTTTCTCTGGTCTGTCCTTCCTGTGGACAGAGAATAGCAACTATCACCTTCTCTGTAAATTCTACTATCAGACCATAGCCTGACAGCTCTTCCTTTTTTCTTTTTCCATTGCATATGTTCCAGTTATATTAACCTCATAGTCCTATTCTATTGTCTGAAAATCCTTACCTGCCATAAACCATTCTGGATTCATAGCAGTAATATTTCTATCTCTTCAAGCTTATTTCACCCAGAAATCCTGTTTCTAATTCCTAGATATTAAGAAGTAGAGTGTGTACAATTTAGTTCAGAAGCAGAAATCCTCCTGAAGATGGGTCCCCTAAGGTTATTTCTGGATTTTTCTGCATGTGACTTATAGAATGGTCTCTGGCAGCATGGACAGTGCCCTAGTCGAGATGGTCTCATTAAAGGCAAGGTGAAATCTCACCTTTAGTCAAAGAATGTACTGGGTTTCAGGTTTTAGTGTAAGATTCACTAGGAAGCTTACAAACAGTGTAGATTCACCTCACTGTAGCATCCCTCACCGCCCCCATTTCTGTTATGGTAGATCGGAGCCAGAACCCAGAATCTGCATTTTTAACAAGCTTCTCTCCATAGCACCAACCATCCTGCCTCGCTGATTCTGAGGCACATCTTCTGGGAATCACACTTGAGAAGGTGTTTCCTATAGCTGCCATTATCCTTTTCTTCTGGGTTGGCTAGAAGCGGGATGTGATGTGAATTCAGAAAGTACAGACAAGGAAAGTTCTGTGGATAAACTGCAGGAAGTGAAAAGCTTAGTGGAGCCCTCTCAGTGCAGCTACTTCATCTTATTTACACTTATTTGTGCATTCACTCATTCAATCTTCCACATGTTCATTCCCAGCTAACAGTTTCTCGGGTTTCAGGCTCAAAAAGCCAGAGCCTCCGGATGGAGATGGGTTCTGACGCATGCCATGTAAGGTCCCTTGATAACTAACGAGCAGCGTAAATAGTAAATACTGCTGTATAGGAACTCAAGTATGTTATAAATTACTGTGGGCTGGGCAGTCGAAACAGTCTTCAAAAAACCATTTAGTCATTCAACAAGTATTTATTGAATGCCTACCATGTGAATGAATTAATAAAAAAATTGTTGAGTACTTTGTTTCAAAGGGCAATTCACTGGCAATAAAACATATACTAAGTCATTCTACTCATTCACTTGTGAAACATTCATTGAGCATTTACTACATACTCAACAGCCAATTAAGTGTGAAAAATACAAAGATAAATTCATTCAGCCACAAATATTTCTAAGATGCCTCCCGTGTGCCAACCACTTTTCTAGGCACTAAAGATATAACAACGAACAGCCTTAATTAACAAAGATCCCTGCTCTTATGAGGCTCACACTCTAAAGTGTACGTTCGGGGTGCACAGCAAGAATGAAGGGTTTACAAAAGTAAGCAAAGTATGTAGAATTATGTTACTGATAAGAGCCATGGAGGAAAATAAAACAGGAAAAGGAATGAACAGGAAAAGGGATGAAGAATGGCAGGGGTGGGGAAGGGTTGCAATTATAGGTGGCCAGGGAAGGTTTCACTGAGATGATCCTTTGATAAAAACCTGAAGAGTGGAGAGGGAGTCAGTCATGTGGGCACCATGGGGGAAAGCATTCCAGGCTGAGGGAACAGCAGGTGCAAAGACTCAGAGCAGAAACATGGCCTCGAGTGTTTGGGACTAGTGAGGAGGAGGAAGCAAGAGGGAGAGTAAGAAAGATACAATAACTGATAAATGGCAGGGGCCTTGGAGGACGTTTTACTCCGAGTGACACTGGGAGTCACTGATACGTTTCAAGCATGGAAGGGTATGGTCACATTCCATTTGGGAATTCTTCCTATGGGAATTTTAGCTGCAGTGCTGTGAAGAGCCTGGGGTAAAGGTCTAGGAGAGGAAACATTAAAAGCAGAGAGGGGTGTTAGAACAATTTGAATGAGAGATGCAAGCAGGCTGCACCAGGAGCATTGCAGTGCGAGTAAGAAGTGGTCTGATTCTGATATGATTTTGTGGCCAGAAGCAAACATTTGCTGATAGATTGGACATGAGGTGTGAAGGAAAAGAAAGGTATTAAGGATGACTCCAAGTGTTTAAGCCCAAAAGTCCAAGGTTGCCAGAAACTCAGATTATTAATAAATGATAGGAGAAGCAAATCTGGGGAGATCAGGAGATCCATTTCTGGACGTTATGTGTGCAGTATCTATCGGACATCAAGAGATGATGTCAAGGAGGCCACTGGGTGTTTGGTAGCACATGGGAAAAGCCAGTGCTTACGGTAAACATTTGGTTGTCATCAGTATATAAATAGCATGAATCTGGGTGAGGTCACTGAAAGTGACCGTGGACACACTGTGGGGGCATTTTCCTGCTTGGAGATTGGGAGAAGCGAGAAACCAGCTGCAAAGGAGATTTTCGTGATAACTGAGGCTTCAAAAACAGTGAGGATTCTGCTTTTATTCTCCTCCATTTTATTCTGCATTCTGCATTTTGAGTGATTTTTCCTATATAAAATCAGACTTCATTTTATTCTGCATTCTGCATTTTGAGTGATT
>NW_024412405.1:30402273-30444444 GCF_014898765.1 Herpailurus yagouaroundi
CTAAATAAAATCCATTTTATTCTGCATTCTGCATTTTGAGTGATTTTTCCTAAATAAAATCAGACTTCACACATCCCTTCCTGAAAACTTCTCAATAACTAATGCTCTCAGGCTAGGATGCTCTTAAACCAGCTGATGAGGCCCTGCATGGCCTGGCAGACAGCCCTCCTCTGCAGGCTCATTTGGAACCTCTCATTCACTGTTCTCCAAACACAATATTTTCCTTCAATACTTCAAAGAGTATTCCTCCTTCCTGCCACTGGGCCTTTGCATGGGATGTTCTATGTCTTAATACAGTCTTTCCCTTCGTTTCTCCATGGTATCTCCCTCATAAGCCTTCTGGAATTCAGTCAAATTCCCTCCAATCCTTCCTCTGCTCCCCCAGTACATAGCTTTCTGTCACAGCACTTACACAGAGTTAATAAGAACTTCGCCTGTACCATCATCTGATTTTCCTCTGTTTCCACCAGATCATAAACACTATAGAGACCTTGATCATTGTTTTACATAACCCAGCCCCTGGCAAAATGCATAACATGAAGTAGATGTTCAATAAGTCTTTAAAGGTAGAATTAATGAATGAAAATAATCTGAAGTTTCTAAAGATAAAGACCAATAACATATTCACATCCCCTTGGGTTGCTCAAAGAAATTTACACATATTTCCAGAAGTACCCTCACAACTGGTACAGAAAACAATAGTTCACCCCCTTCTGAATGGCATGTTCCAAATTTAACTTCTATTACGTTTTGCTTATTTCTGAGAAATGTCCCTTTTCAACAAGCAAATCATGTAAACACAGCTTCAGATATGAACAGCGTGTCTGAGGAGTCTCAAGGCAAGGAAAGGGAAAGGGAGTGTTAGCAAGCGCCCAGAGGGACAGTTTATGCCATGACTTCACCCAGTGAGTGACCACCAGTTTACTATGCTACACAAATGATGGAATATGGATATTGGATTAGCAATAAGAAAAGGTCCGCCTGCAGAGGAAGTCACAGAACCCAAGGGGTAAAGGAACACACACTGCTAGTGGCTGGAATCACTGCCTGCAAAGCCAGGTTCATGCAAACAGGCTCTCGGCCTTTTCAATCTTCAGACTAAAGCAATTTGTCTAGCCTGGTGCACAGCTATAGATCTCACTTTTTTCCCGAATCAACATGATCTATGTTAGAATTTGATTGGAAAAAAAAAAAAAAGCTAATCAGAGCTTTTTGATTGAAGGATTTTCCTTTTAGATTCCAGGATCATATCAGCCACAAACTGAAGTACAGATATTCTGTTTAAATCAAGTGCATGATTTAAAAGACATATCCTTATTAAGTGTTGAGTTTTGGAAGAATGTGGCTTCCTCACAGGTAAAAGTAATATATAATTACATGACATCATGTTGCATTGTAACTCGGATTTAAAAAAAAAGATAACACTTAAATAGAGATTGCCTACAATCTCTCCATGCATCTTTGTGAAAGAAATATAATTAACTCAATTTTATGGCTGAGAAAAATGAAAATGTAAGGCAATTAAAATAATTTTAAAACTAATCTGTAAACCCAAATACCACAAAGTCTAACTGCTCAGCTTTCTTCAACAGACAGAGGACTTGGTAAGGCAGGCAGCTTTCAAAGCCATGGTGGAAGAGAATCATACATACAATAAATTAAGATGCTATATAAAATGTAGTACACAATTGCCTTCAATGATGATCTTCATAAGATGATGGAGACGTTAGCATCCTTTCAGAAATTCCAACTCCAACTGGCTTTTAAAAGCTAGAAATGTGTTCTCTCATATAACAGGAAGCCCTAGGTAGGGCAATCTCAAGGCATTACATGCTCAAGGTTGCTTCTCCACTTTTTGTCATTTCTCTCAGCCCTACCCCTTGGTATATAGGCACTTTGTCTTCAGATTGGTTTCCTTCTTGGTCACAGGAGGGTGGCCAGCAACAACTGGGATTCAGGCTTTCCTGAGTGCATTCAGCTTAAAAAAAAAAAAAAAAAAGGAGGTGACTTCCCCCCCAACATAGAATAAAAAACCTCTCTCTTCATCTGATTGGTCCAACTTGGTCACATGTCCACCACAGCCCACCAACGAGAGTTACCAGGGAGATGTCAAGTGCCTGTCGGCTTCCCTGGGCACTCCTCAAGTGACATGTGGCTGCAGGAGGAGTGAGGCCACAACAGAAAATTCTCCTCAAAAGGAAGAAGAGAGAAGCAACCTCTGGGCAGGCGATCAACAGTAACCAAGATGGCCAGAAATAATGTAGCTTTTGGTTCTAAAGCAAAAACGGATCCCGGGAAAAAATTTCAATAACACAAATTTTGTTGTGTTTAGAATACTCACCAATTACCTAATTTGAAATATTTAAGCACTGAAAACAATCCTTTATTGATCATTTCTCTTAGTTGGGTGATTGCTTAGTTCCATTTTCAACAGGCCTTCTCCTTCCTAGATTTTAAAGCCCTTCTTGTGTCTTCTGCTTCATCTGAGATCTCCCATGGCACCCTGTCCATTACTTTACATCCAGCAGGCACCAAACCATTGGACTGACTGCTAAATTCCAGCCAGTTGGCTGCCTTCCTTCTTGGCCTTTTGGATAAGAGCAAGCACAGCTTCCCTGTAGTTGATGTGACATCTTCTGTCCAGGGAGTCCACCCTATCCTGGCAGAAAGACAAACCCTACAGGCTAATTATTAAGCATGTGGCTTTCAATTTATAATGCCTATGATTAGCATGAAGCAAATTTTATCTATTATAGATATTACATAGTCTGAAAAACTATCTCAAAAAAATCTAAAAATACATGCGTTTAGAGTACAGAAAAAGCAAGCATATCTTCAATGGTTGAAACACCACACACACACACACACACACACACACACACACACACACACAAAGTCACATAATCAAGATATCCTTGGGTAAGGTGAGTACATTTCGAAGGATTCTGGCATGATCTAAGACAATTCTGGTCTGAAGTATTGTGAAAGGCAATGAGGCCGATTGGTAAATAAGGTAAATCAGTAAATAACCCTGCCCACCTCTAACTATGTCCTTTTATAAACTGTAGGTTTAGAACACTAAATAAGGGCAATAGAAGTTTATAATCACACTTTTTTTTTTCCTGATGGATACTGTTACAGGAGAGTGACAGTTGTTCAATTGTCTGCTATTGACCTAATGTGCTCAGATTGATTCGGAGAAAAAAAGCCCCATGTACGTTTTTTGCTGACTCAAAGGAAATTTCCATTAAAATTAAGAATTTGTATATGCTTCAGTGAATGACGAAGTTTGCTCCACCTCGTTTGTCTATTTTGTTATTAATCTTTACGAAGCTGATTAAGTAACCTGGTTCAATGGTGTAATTTGATTCTTAAAAAATAGAAAGGAATAAGGTAGAAATTGTAATGCCATCTGCATTATTACATATCTTTTGCAACATAGTAATGCAAAGGATATTGTGGCAGAAAACACTTTCAATAATTCCCTAAGCATCCTTAGGTGATGTTTTCACATGTCTAGGTCATTTCCTAATTACCATTCCACAATTTTAAAAAGATAATATTTAGTAGCTGGGCCCTAAAAGTATTTTAAAAGTTTAAGTTTTTTCATGATACTTTATGTAATTACCCCGAGGCCATCCACATTTCCCTGGGTTAAATAATGGCCCACATGGTCTATATTAATGCTTCCATAGGAGCAGAGTGACTGCAAATAATTGAAATGCAAAAATAAACCCCAGCTTAGTGGATATTTACACATCTCCCACACTGTAGGTTAACTAGAATTTAAATAAAAATTTGAAAGGAAAAGAAAAAAAGGAAACAAACAAATAAATAAAAATAAAACTCCCCCAAACAAGATCTTTGATCAGACGTGAAACAATATTAATAACACAAATAACATTAATAATAAATTTAATGCTTTTACGTGCTTTATATCAATCATTTCTTTTTTTTTTTTTCTCATATCAACCATATGAATAAGTATTGTTATCTCCTCTTCATAGATCAGCAAATGGGCTCGGACAGGTTATGCTGCTCACTTGTGATTTCCCCTCATCTTTCGCATAAACGTGGTCTGGCATCTTAATGAATAGCACAGGCAAAGAGCAGTTATGCGATGGGCAAGGGCTTCTGAAGAATTAGAGGCAAGCGCAATACTCTGCAGTTCAAGAGTGGAGAAACTGAGACAGGAATGAGGAAAGCAGTTTGCCAGTATATGGGTTTTAGGTCCTATTACATAATGTGAGCTAAAGAACTTGAGCTTCAGCGAGACTATGCAGCGGGTCCCTCCCTCCCCACTAAGGAGCATCTTTCTCCAGTGTGGCATATCATAGATGCTACTTAATTTAGGGAGAACAGTATTTCTTCCTGGTCTTGAAGAGAATGAAGACTTAAAGCCTGGGCTAAAAATTATCACATGGATTAAAGATAAAAATGCAATATGAGCCTTAAAGAGAGGATCATAAAGAAACAGCTCAATAACTTTGGTGTCCTAAGACTCCAAAAGGGGAAGAGAGGTCAAAGAAAAGCACTATTAACAAAGTTAAGGGGAAATACGTAGGCAGGGAAAAATATTAAGCAACAAATATGATTGACAAATCATTAACATCCTTACTATAGAAAGAGTTCTTGCAAACCATTAGGAGAAAAAAAAAATGCCCAATTCCTTCCCAGACACACACGTCACACAAAGAGTTAAGGACATAAACAGGCAAATAAAATCATTGTAAATGGCCAAGAAATATAATTTTTAACGCTCACCTTCACTAATAATAACCAAATAAATGCAAACTCTAATTAGAATATCCTATTGTCGCTAACAATTGTGTAATAAAGAAATAATAAAAGCATTTTTATAATTCATTCTTCCCTTTACACTCGGAGATAGAACTAAGCTCTGTTTTTATAAGCTTCAGCAAGCACAATGTTGAATTAGAAACATTACACTAAAGCAATTTGAAATAAAATACTTACATTAACATAAGCGGGGTGTCCACATCTAAAATTATCCCCTAACACCTCTCCAAAGTGATATCTGTTTCGTTGTTTCAACTTCTTAAAAAATCTCATTGGTCTGCTTTATAATGTCTTTTAACAGATACTTCCCCGAAAATACATGGTGCCTTGGGAACTACAAAAAGTGAACACTGGGAGGAGCCTTTATATTTCATGTAATGCGTGGTGTTATCCACATATCACACACACACACGCCACAAAATGAAGATCTCCTTGGGCAAGGTGAGTACATTTTGAAGGATTCCAGCATGATCTAAGATCATTCTGGTCTGTATATTGGTTTCTTCCCTTATATCTGAATGTTTACATATGTATTTAAGTCATTTTTATGTTAAGACTGAACCCTCTACCAAACCAAGTATAAGCACTTAATGTTCTCTGTGATCCACAAAAACCATAGGAGGAAAAGTACGTGCACTTCCAAATAGGAAGGACCTGACTTTAAATACTGGCTGTGCCCTGCACAAGCTTTGCGACGTTGGGCAAGGTATCTAAAGCTCGATATATTTATGTGCAAATTGGAATTATAGTACTTTCTTACATAGGTTTTATAAAGCCTGCAACGTGTCTGGTACACGCTAGGCACCCACTAAACAGTAGCAGTTGTTAATGAACCAGGTGAGAAATAATGACTTTGTATATATGACTGTCATGGATTGAACTGTGACCCCCCAAAAGATACCATTATGTCCTAATTCTCAAAACCTGTGAATTTATTTGAAAGTAGAGTCTTTGGAGATGTACTCAAATTAAGCTGAGGATGTAGGGGAACAGGGTAAGCCCCAAATGCAATGACTGATGTCCTCCTAAGAAGAGCACAGAACACAAAGAAAGACACGGACACACCGAGAGAAAGTCATGTGAAGGTAGAAGCAGAGATTGGAGTGATGCAGCTATAAACCAAGGAATACCAAAGATTTCCAGAAGCCACGAGAAGCTAGATAGAGGCAAGGAAGGATTCTTCCCTGGAGCATTCAGAGGGAGCACAGCGCTGCAGACATCTTGATTTTGGATTTCTGGACTCCAGAATTGTAAAAGAATAAACTTCTGTCATCTTAAATCACTTTGTTATGGCAGCCCCAAGAAAACAATACAATGATTTAGCCCAAATGCTTACTCAGGCTTTTGCATATCTGTTAAGGCTCTACATAATAATAATGCCAGTCAACAGATTACGTCCATTAGGATTTCTTTTTTTTTTTAAGCTTTTTTTTTAAGTTTATTTCTTTTGAGAGAGAGAGAGAGAGAGTAAGCATGCATGCAGGAGCACACAGAAGCAGGGGAGGGGCAGGCTCCACACTGTCAGCACAGATCCCCATGGGGGGCTCCATCTTAGGATTCCACAGACGGTGAGATCATTACCTAAGCTGCCTAAATCAAGAGTCAAACACTTAACCGCTGGAGCCACCCAGGCGCCCCATTAGAATTCGTTTTTGAAGGGTATTCAGCACAGCACCATGGATAGGTAGGCATACTAAGATGAGGTTAATGGCAATAACATAAAGACAAAAATGAACAAAACAATAGCAAAGCAAAAAAACCTTTTGCCCGTGGCATCAAAATAATTCAAGCAAATTTCGAAGATTGGGTGTTGAACGATGCATTAACTTTCTTCTACATCTTTGTGTATGGAAGTGTACACACCATTCTCACTTCTTGAAAGTCATAGCAAGGATGATCAGCCCTATCAAAAGCCATATTCTTTTTTTTTAAACTTTTTTTTAACGTTTATTTATTTTTGAGACAGAGAGAGACAGAGCATGAATGGGGGAGGGGCAGAGAGAGAGGGAGACACAGAATCGGAAGCAGGCTCCAGGCTCTGAGCCATCAGCACAGAGCCCGACACGGGACTCGAACTCACGGGACCGCGAGATCGTGACCTGAGCTGAAGTCGGACTCTCAGCCGACTGAGCCACCCAGGCGCCCCTCAAAAGCCATATTCTAAAAATTGATTCTATCTTTAAAATAAAACTGATAAAAGAAAGAATTAGAACTAAAGGAAATCAACCCCATAACGATGAGTGATGCTGACTGACTGATAGACGTTAACAAAAGGAAAGGGAAAAAGAAATCTACAATACAGATTCCGCTTTAATTAGTCTCAAAGGTTTTTGTTGGGTTGGTTTTGTTTGTAGAGCAAAACGGAATATTGCATTCTTTATGTGATTAAGTTTATGAAACGCCACCTTACCTGACATTTGGTTTTTGGTTTGTTTTGTCCCCTGCTAAAGCCAAAATGGGAGAACCTCAAATATTTTAGAATAGATTTTGGCAATTGTTTTACTGCTTTTAAAAAATCCTATAAGGATAAATCTCCCCACAGAAGTTAATCTTTGAATCCCAGACCAATTAAGTGTTTTGCTGAGTTTAAGCCACAATAGTTTTGGACTTCAGGAAAATGTTAATACTAGCACTAAAATTTATTCTGTTAATTGCTCTAATAATCAATAAGTAATTTTCATTCTAAACTAGGTTCTCTATGTGACTTAAATAAACCAACCAAAGATCATTTACATCTCAATAACAATTCCTAATAATGTCACATCATTAAATTCCACCCTGGTTCTCAATAATGTCAGTTAGTGACCAATAAATGGACTTATTACCTTGGTCAGGTCCTCAGGGGCATAAAGTGAACCAATGGGTGAAGGATTTTCCTGTTGTACCATGATACCAAGTGAACCTTCTTCTCCTGGGACGTTTCCCATGGTCGAGTTGCAGACTGGCATTTTTCTTTTCATTTTCTCTCTCTCCCTCTCTCCTCTTCCTCCTTTTCTCTCCTCTCTCTCACATCTTCTTTCTCTCTCCCTCCCTCTCTTCCTTTCCTTCCTTCCATGTTTGCTTTCAAATAGAATAGTTTTGATCCTACCATTGGCAAAAGATTCATAAAAGGAAGAATCTTCTGCCTTCTGCTGCTCATTGCATATGACCAATAGAAAGAGCAAATCACTTTCTGAAAACCTCTGTACATTGGGTCCTTTACACTGAAAAAATAAGAGGGAGTAGATATTTGGGAATTATCTACACATCTAGTTTAATATAGACATTCTACTTGGACATTATTTCTAAGAGAAATATTTTGGGCCTGTGTTTCCAGTTTAGTTATTTATATTGGCCAAATTAAATAGTCACTAGTTTCTTCAACCTGTGCTGTATAGTTGGCAATGATGTAAAATTCACCGTGTACCAGTAAAGAGGGTCCGTATGGCTCAAAATGTGTATAACTGAAATTGTGAAATTCATAACTACTTTGAAATACATTTTTAACAATGCTTTTGTGATACCAATACACTTGCTGAAGATATTGAAATTTTTATGTTAATTAAACAACCCCTAACCACTCCATACATTTCAGATATGTACACTTTGTAATTACCTCCATTATTGAAATAGCCGGCTTGATTTATCCTTGCCACAGTAACATTGTAGCTTCTGTTATTTTTGTCTTTGGAAAAACATAGGTCCCAGCGAGGGAATATAAAACTATTACTGTAAATTAAATATTAAAGCTAACTTATTTTTGCATAAGAATGCTGTCAAATAATGGTAATAACTGTTGCTTAGATAGAAACTATTTTTTGGCCTTTTTTTTTTGGAAGCACAAATTAAAATCCAATTTTCAGTTCTTTTGGTAAATTGCATGTAGTTAGTGTGTATAGTTTTACTGATGGTAGTAGCTTAAGGGGGAGCTATTATAGTCTTAGTTTAGCGATTAAGAAATACAACATTTGTTGAAGGGCTAGGCCTTTTAGTCTAGAATGGATTAGCACTTGATCCTTCCTTAAGCATTTTTATACAGGAGTGCATTATCCTTGGAGCCACCCTGGGCTCCATGCCTCATTAGCTTGGGTGTTAGATAAATCAAAGGCAGCCTCGGAGACAAAGATAAGCAAACTGCAGGCCAGCAAGATGATGATGTATGGATCCAGGAGGCTAATAGGAAAGTATTGACAGGAAAATGGTGTGCTTATCCTGCAATCACTGCATATTGCAATGAGAGCTCCCAAAAGCAGATGGGATACACTTCAGGGAATGTGCAGCTACAAGACTGTTAGGCAGAAATGGAGCCTGTGTTTTAAATTCTAACAAGAACTTAGTTTCTTTTCAGCAGCAATTCAAATGCATTAGAACATGTAAGGGCATGGGCCACAGCAAAAGAGTTAATCCCACTTCAGAAGAGCAAGTACTGGAATTATATCCAGTTTTTTTCTCGCCGATATAATCTTTATGTAGCAAGGAATAAACACTTGCTTGTGCTTTCTGTGATTATATCTGCTCTATCAGTCTATAATCTATCACTGATTATATCAGTGCTCTATCAGTACACCATGAAATTTGCTTCCTGATACTTCTGCAAGAATCAAAATGAACACCACCTGAGAAATTTTGACATGGATAAAGAAATATATATATATATATATATATATATATATATATACACATATATATATGTGTGTGTGTATATGTGTGTGTGTATACATACATGTATATATACACATAACGTGTTCTGTAGCTAAATGACATTTTCAGATTCTTATCTACAATCAATATCTTAAACTAAATTAGACTTTTAAGGTTATGTACAATCTTATGCTCAGAATCTTCTAGTTGTGAGGATTTTTTCACTCTTTTGGGAACCATGCATTTTGTACATTTTTAAAGCCAATTCATCCATTTTACATTTTGTAAAATTTAAAAATGTAGTGTAAAAAAATAACAATATGCTGATCCTATCCATTAGAATCACACATTCAGAAAAACATTCATTAATACTCATTTGACCTGAGCCTATTGGGGTACTGCTGCGGGTTGAAGGTTAACTAACAGAATTGATTTTCTAAATCATGATGTACTTGTTCAATCTCTTTCTTCCCTGGCTCAAAATAGGACTCCTTGATTTACTTTAAATGATGGGATAGTCAACTGTTCTTCTGAAATAAGAGCAGCCATGAGTTCTGTGGTTCAACTCTTTTATTTGCAGGACTATGGGAACCAAACCTATTTATCCAAATGATGATCTGTCAGGTAGGAGAATTCCACAACGCCACAAAGGCCTGGGTGATTTTTGCATGGCATACGTTCTAACTAATGCACCATGATTCTGAGGGAACTGGGTGTGCTTTAGACTCAGGACACTCTATTATAATGATAGGTGAGGATCTGATTGCAGTCAAGAAGTGAGCCCGAACCACACAGATAGGCTGAGAGAAGAAATCACAGGAGGATAGCCCTGCAAATTGGGGACCATAACTTATGGTAATTGATGTGTTAATTTTGCAGTTACTGGGATGCTGCACGTCATTATCTAAAACCCTAAGACTTCCCCATATTAAAGGCACTAAGGTACTTTATCTCATATACTATACAAGTGAGTTTAGCAAAACTTACTATTGGAACAGGCTGTGTATCCTAATTCATGATAGACCTTTCATTTCAGTTTCTGAGTCCCTTGTTCAAAGGCAGCTAGAGACAGGTGAAGACTTTGTAGTTTAATTGCATTTTCAGGGAAGGAGCAAAAAGCCAATGAAACGCCATTGTCAAGTGTGGATTTTACAGATGAGAAAAAGGAGGTCCCCTCTACTCCCCAAGATGAAACCACTTGCCAAAGGCCAAACAATTAGTACATGCAGAACTAGATTCTAGGTAGGCTGACAACTAGTTCAATGGCTCTAACTTGCTTCTTCTCTAATCAGCATGGAATAGGGGGAGTGCAGAAGTAGGACATTACCATATCACAGTGACTAAAAATGAAAAAAGAAGAGGGTTATTTTCAAAAAGGAACTGAATCACAAGAGACAAACAGGGCACTAGGTACCACTAACACAATTTCATCGTTGCAAAGAAAAAGGAATGCAGAAGACCACCCCTACTCTTGCAAGAGACTGGCGAGTTAGAAAGTTTGCCTCACTGTGCCACCTAAGCCAAAGACCCTTAGGAGCTCTTGGTCTGAAGGGGGGAAACTTTGTCTCCCCTATTTTTCCCCAACCTGAACTAGTGACCCACTTACTCTGCCTTTTGGTACTTAATTCCACATTTTCCATCCTTTTCTTCCAGGAATTCCTGAGTTAACACCTTTCTTAAAATAAGCATCAGAACTATTTTGCTAAATGTGAAGGAGATTATAAAAATCTTCCAGATAAAAAGGATTATAAATAAATCAGGTTATCATATAATTCAGTGCAATACAATCACTATAAAAATATAAAAGAAAATGCCAATCGGTTTACTTCCCTTTAAATCATCATTCCTAAAAACTGCACTATGTGAGACTCAGAAAGGTCACGTGTTTTCAATTTCCGCTCTTAAAGTTTTTCTATCTTTGGCTAGAGGCATGTTTTTCTCTCTTCTCTCTCTCTCTCTCTCTCTCTCTCTCTCTCTCTGTGTGTGTGTGTGTGTGTGTGTGTGTGTGTGTGTGTGTGTGTCTCCACCACCACCCCAACTTTAACAGAAGAAATGGTCAAGCGGAACATCAGAACTCACTGCAGGGGAGCCTGGGTGGCTCTCTCCCTTAATCATCCAACTTGGGCTCAGGTCATGATTTCATGGTTCCTGAGTTCCAACCCCACATCTGGCTCTGTGCTGACAGCTCTGAGCCTGGAGCCTGCTTTGGATTCTATGTTTCCCTCTCTGCCCCTTTCCTGCTCATGCTCTGTCTGTCTCTCTCTCTCTGCCTCTCAAAAATGAACAAACATTAAAAAATTAAAAAAAAAATTCACTGCAGATAGCTAGTCAGGTTCTCAATTCAATGGTAACTTTAAGAATAATACACAGGGGCACCTGGGTGGCTCAGTCATTGAGGGTCCGAATCTTGATTTCAGCTCCAGTGGTGATCCCAGGGTTGTGGGATCAAGCCCCATGTCTGGCTCCACGCTGGGTGTGGAACCCGTTTGAGATTCTCTCTCTCTCTCTCTCTCTCTCTCTCTCTCTCTCTCTCTCTCTCCCTACCTCTCCCCTGCTTGTTCATGCTCTCTCTCCCTCTCAAAATAAATAAACGAACATTTTTTTTAAAAAAGAATAATATATAAACGCATCGCACACGAGGATTTTAAATTCATACCTAACGGTGTTATCTGTTACATCCTAGAAATTACCCAGACATGATTTTTAAAATTACAACCAGAAACGAATACAGAACTCCTATCAAGCCTGCAGTGCCGTTGCTCAGAAAGGAGCCCCTTCGCCACTCCTTAGGAGGCTGCTAGCAGATCAGACCTGCAAAGAAACAAATTCGGGTTCGCGAAGGCACGCTGTTAGGCCCGCGAGCAGACTCTCCTAAGCGCGCTGCCTAATCACGCCTTAACGCCTTCAGTTTGCCGCGGTGGTAACTGCCATTTATTTCCTTCTCCAGACCAGCCCTGCAAAGTCCCCATTGGCCGAGGGGCGCCCTTCATCATGTTCTGCCTTTGTTCTGGGGTCCCGGCTGCTTTCTCGGCGCTGCCCATTAGCCCGGGGAGCATTGTGATTAATGCACGCGTTCCCTGCCCCGGCCGCCAGGCCGGCCTGTGGCGGCTCCCGGGGCAGGGCCCGCGCGGTCGCCGCTGTCACTGCGCCTTTAACTGCCTTCCCTTCATCCGCCCGCCCCGCCGCCCGCAGCTGGGCCTCCCGGTGGCCTGGCCGACCGCCTCCTGCACCCTGGGACTCGGGCTGGGTGCGTTCATTACTCATCGGTGACAATAACCCATCGAGTAAGATGTAGAACTCAATTCCAGCAGAAAGACCTATAATATCGGAGTCAGGAGGTTATCGCTGGGGGACCTGCACCTTGCTCCTCGCCTCTCTTATCGAGAGCTTTACAGCCTCTGCTGGGGCCAGCATCTTGTAAAGCTGAGGGCGGCAGATTTGGCCTCAGATTAGCATACATCTTCCTAAGTGGTACTACATTTAATTAAAAAGTAGGCCTTCGTTAATTTTTTTCCCCTTACTGTAGTGGAAGGAAAAGAGGAGATGGACGTCGTGAAATGTGGGTTGACTGCGGAGAGGGAAGGCAAGGCAGGTCTCTTCCACACTTGTGCCCCTGCTCTTCCTAACCCTTCCCTTCCTGCAGAGGCAATTACTCACGGGGGCCTGGGAGTCCTCCCCGCATCCCAGGATGCTTGTCCCTAACCGAACGATACCAGGCGACACCTGGTGCCGACCCCCCGCGATAGAGATTTTGCACCTGTGCTGTCAAACCCCCAGTCACTTCGCTCTGGCCATTTATATTTTCCTTGGAGCTCCTCGCTACAGTTGTGATGCGCGCATCACTGAGTGGACCATGGGCCACTTCCGGGGAAACTCCGATTTGATGACAATTGGAAACTTAAAGAGCCCAAGTGCAAAAGAGTGGAATCACGACAGGGAGGGACGTTCCTGGAATGTGTCTTTTTATCATTTAATCATCTTCTAGAACCATTTGTCTCACAACCTTCAAAGGAAACTAGAAGACTCACTTCGGGTTCATTACATTAAACAGATATTCGTCCAATGGTAATAATTAACCGGAAATAAGAAAAGATTCAATGCACTTGGTAAGAAAATTCAGGTCATGACCACACTATCATTGAAAACCAATCATGCAATTGAAAACTAGAAACTGTTTAAAAGTCCTTGTTTAGTGATTTCAGAAGCCTTTTCGTTCACAGGTAATATTGCAGAACCAAATTTAGCATACTGGGGAAATATGAAAAAAATGACTAAGGGTAATTTAATTAGGAATGGCTTAAGAAAGAGTAAAACTAAGCAAAACAATATAAACAGAGGGTATGTCTATGTCAGTATAATGATAGTTTTGTATATCTTTTCTAAATACGATCCCCAAATCAATTTCCTGAAATTTTACAAGAGTTTAACCTAAATTTTCAGGAAGTTACTCTCTTCAAATCAACGTAGTCTTCCAGACAACACAGATTTGCTGTTTTCTGATTCCACCCTTTATATCATTTCACGATTTTCAACTTCTCCTACTGTCACTTCCACCCTTTCAAGCCTGTGCCACTTTCATTAGAAATACCTTAAAATATGTAACAGAAGTCACCATTACTCCCATGACTCTCCCTCTTAGAAAGAGAATTTCAGAAAGCATACAGATATTTGCTATTTACAGTTGTTATCTTTTTTAAAAATGTAGTTGCTATTTGGGAAAGTCTGAATTTAAAAATCTCAGGGAAGTCTTCTCAGAACCTATAAAATCACCATACATTGCAATAGCCTAAGAGGAGTATTACTTATTTCTCAAATATATTCAACTGTGGAGGCCTTTTCAGGTAGCATCTGTGAGGGGTAGCTTCTCATAGAAAACACTTCGAGAGCCCTGTACCTTCACTTTTCCTGGATGGCATATTAGGGGACGTGTTAATATTGCAACTTCTCATTGAGGGTCATGAGGTGGGAGGCAGGATGACATAGTAAAGGCAAATGCAATAAACTATGCACAACTTTTAGTGTACTTCTGGGCCCCTAGAAGATGGTATTGGTTATCATCACTATAGAAAGTCACCTTCTCCCGGTGCCTGGGTGGTTCAGTCAGTTAAGCATGTGACTCTTGATTTCAGCTCAGGTCGTGATCTCACAGTTCGTGAGTTCAAACCCTGCATCAGGTTCTGTGCTGACAGCATGAAGCCTGCTTGGGAATTCTCTGTCTTATCTCTCTCTCTCTCTCTCTCTCTCTCTCAAAAATAAATAAATAAACATTTTTAAAAAGTCACCTTCTCTCTGATGCCTTCTGCGACTGCCCCAGGCAGAATGCTTACCTCCCCCTGGCTTCCCCAGCGCTCAGTGTATGTCTCTATCAAAACAGTTATTAATTGCTTTATGAAAATCACTTTACATAAGTGTCTGTCTGCTTGCTTCTTAGGAGAGGGCCATCTCCACTTCCCAGAGCCATATTGGGCACACGGTTGGCATTAATGGAAGTCTGCTAAGGGAATGAATTAGCCAGTGACTAAAATTTTATTCATCTTTGTATACAAAAATAAAGACTATTCCTAAATATACAACACAGTCAAGACCTGCCCTCTATCACCTCCAGGAAACCAAGGGCAATTCAATCATATAACAAAATGGTATCAATAACTATATCAACTGTGTATTAAGGCTATTTTGTGCTGGGCATCGTGCTAGATACTTTTACATACATTATCTTCCTAATTATCATAACAGCTCTCTGAGGATATATTGTTATCTCCACTGGATAAATGAGAAAACTGAGCTGGAGGGGTAAAAGAGGATGCCTGGAGTTGAGCAAGGAGTTTGAATCCAGGCTGGCCCGAATCCAAATTCGTAAGGTGGCTACTCTTTTGTGACTCTTTCCTCTGTCCCTAGATGGGTCTTCACTTGCAGAAAGGAATGAAAGAAGAAAGGAAGAAGGAGGGAGGGAGGGAGGGAGGAAAGGACGAAGAGAAGAAAGAAGGCACCATTCACCTGACCTTATTTAACCATCCGGTAGGAGACAATGGAGTAGGGTGGAAAGTCGCCAGGTTTCAATATCAATTGCTTTGTTTTTGTAAGACAAATTAGTATCTCTACCGTCAGTTTTCTGATTATACACAGACATTATAACATTTAATTGTTTTGTCAGCCAAATGTAAAAAATCAAGTGTGGTACTTGGTAGACTCTCAAAAGATGATATGATTATGACATACTTTCCTCCTTCCTTTCAGAGCCACACCTTCTGAACGGGAGGCTGAGCCTGATGCCTTCGGGTCTCTTCTCCCCACTCACCCTCTGGTCCCTTTTGATCTCTTCTGAGACCATCTACCTTAATTGGCTTCATCAGATTCCACCACTGAACTTCTAGTTGTCCAGGCCAGTACTCTTTTGTCAATTCTTATTTTCATGTCTTCTGTAATATTTACAACTGATTTAACATAATGTTTTTTTAAAATTTTTTAATGTTTATTTTATTTTTGAGAGAGAGAGAGACGGAACATGAGCAGGGGAGGGGCAGAGAGAGAGGGAGACACAGAATCCGAAGCAGGCTCCAGGCTCTAAGCTGTCAGCACAGAGCTGGTCGTGGGGCTCAATCTCACGAATTCGAGATCATGACCTGAGCCGAAGTCAGATGCTTAACAGACTGAGCCACCCAGATGACCCGATTTAACATAATGTTTACTAAGGATTTTCCCACTTAAGAAGTAATCCTATTCACTATAATTTTAAAATTATAAGAAAAATATACAGAAGAAATTAAAATCACTGATATGTTCACTATTTAAAAATAAAGCTATTAATATTTGGTTTACTTCAATTATTTTAATTGTGTCTATAATATATGTATTTAAATTTGGGATAACACTATGTAGAAAGTTTGAATCTATGCATATTAACACCATTACATAACAATTAACCCGTGTATTTAATTTTATTTTTAGCCCAACTTTTCATAGCTTGTACCACAATTTGACTCTTCTCATTCTATGTAGAATATCAGTATTATGATAAACATTCTTACATATGAACATTTCACTGAATGGAATATAGTACTGAAAATGAAAATATATTAAGTGGAGGTGGTGGGTACGTGGGAAATCTCTGTTCCAATTACTCAATTTTACTGTGAACCTAAAACTGCTCTAAATAAATAAAACCTCTAGACATATATATATGAACATTTTTAAATTGTTAGTATGTTATTAAGTTGCTTTCCAGAAAACATAAACCTCTGCTGTCCAATGTGATAACAAGTAGCCACATCGGGCTACTTGAATTTAAATTTGTTATAAAAGAATTTACAAATTCAGCTTCTCAATGACACCAGCCAGGTATCAAGTGCTTTCATCCCAGAAAGTTCTGTTGGATAGTGATGAGGCAAGAATGATCTAGAAGGAAGACGGAATCATGGCACTATTTGCATTTCTGCTTGGTCGTGAAAAAAGGTGTAGATAAAAAACTGGCAACCTTCTCAAGTTAAGCAGATTGGACAGCTGTGTAACAGAAAGAGGGAAGATACAAAAAGTTCAGATCTCATGTTTCATTCAATTGTTTTACTGATTGTGAAGCCATTTATCTCACTTTTATAAAAAGAGTAACTTCTCAGGATAGAAGAAAACCTCTCTTCTCCTAAGAGTACTTATGTTGGTAAAAGTTTGTTGTTGTTGTTTTTTCTCAAAGAGTCAGTACATTTTCATGTTGCTAAGGTCTCACTTAGGACCCTGAACTAGTGACCATTATTAAGCCCTACCGTGGAAGAAAAGAAACTTTGGGGGATTTTGTGTGAGAGGAACCAGGCGTGGTTTCAGCTCCAGAAGAGATTAAGAGAAGGGAGAAAGGGCCCAGCAAGAGGACATTGCACTCGTTTTGAAGTTGGAAATGCCTAAGTAAGGCCCCATCTTAGGGTGAGGTCTCGGAGTGAACGTATTTCAGAAAAGTACCAGGAAGTAGACCAAGAGAAGGACCACTAACGGAAGTGCCATTTCAGTGTACAAGGTGCTATGCTGGACCAGGGAGCCGACCCCAGCCCTACTGAACGAGGACCACTTGCAAAGACTGGCCTCATTGCAAGATGCCACCTGCCAATCATCCCAATGAGAGAAAGATTCCTATAGCATGGGGGAGAGTCATGAGCCTGGCTGTAGCTTGAGTTCTGCCTCATTTACCTACCCCTTGAGGACACCTGTCTGCCCTTTCCTAGGACACTCATAAGACCTAGGGAGGATGGAGGACACCTGGATGACCGGGGAAAATAAGCTCCCATGTGTACGCTGGGAGACCAAACAGGACAGCCTACAGCTTGAGAGAGTAGAACTATCCTATTACATGAGGAGCTGGCCATGGCCTTCATGACATTGTCAGCGAGGAATTGGCTGTAAGGAAGAGAAACGTGTCAGAATACAGTCAGTCAGTGAGCTCTTGATGAGTCCTTATGCAGGCTAGTGACTTTACTCACATCTAGTTCACCTTTTGACTCTTCAGAGAGGGATTTTCCCATATCAGTCAGAGCAGGAAGGTGAATAATCAGAACACATAGGGGCAGTGTATTAAGGGAGAAAATCAGAATGAGCATCTCTATGGAAGTGCTTTAAGTTAATTCTTCATCAAAAATGAATCAGTGTGAGGTGTGGGCAATGTTAATAAGATAATTCACATTCCCCAATAAGAGTAAATATCAAAAAGAGGTCAAAACTCTAAAAGTCCCTACAACGTATAGCAGAATAGAGTCCCATCTCAATTTTACCAGGTTTGTAAATTGAATAAATTTTGCTGAAATCTGCAAAATCATGAAGTTGATTCTTGAAGTCTGATAAAAAAAAAACATTATTAACAGATATATATTATTCCATTGGAGTTGTTAGGCTGCTAAGATGTAACCACTGGAGACCATTTAGCCCATCCTATAGAGAAAATATATCTGAGAGATGTAGAGAGACCAACCTAAGAATAGGATTTGAACCTCTGGATCCAGTTGTTCTGAGGCATTCCAGATTCCCCAATCAGGGGACTTAATAAATCCCCTTTGGGGGCGCCTGGGTGGCTCAGTCGGTTAAACGTCCAACTCTTGGTTTCAGCACAAGTCACAATCTCATAGTTTGTGGGTTCAAGCCCCACGTTGGGTTCCGCAGTGGGCAGTAGAGCCTGCTTAGGATTCTCTCTCTCTCTCTCTCTCTCTCTCTCTCTCTCTCTCTCTGTCTCTCCCCCACTGTCTCTGTCTCTTTCAAGATAATAAAATTTTAAAAAATAAAAAAATAAATCCCCTTTAGGGCATTTAAATCATAAATTTAAATTCTATTAAGTGAAGTTAAATTTATAATAAAATATAAAGAATACATCAAAGGCGGGGCGCCTGGGTGGCTCAGTCGGTTAAGCATCTGACTTCAGCTCAGGTCATGATCTCACAGTTCGTGAGTTCAAGCCCCACGTGGCTCTGCGCTGACAGCTCAGAGCCTGGAGCCTGCTTCAGATTCTGTGTCTTCCTCTCTCTCTCTCTGCACCTCATGCTCTGTCTCTCTCACTCTCAAAAATGAATAAATGTTAAAAAAAAAATTTAAAAATGTCTTATAAAAAAGAATACATTGCTCCTCATCAGGGAAATACAAATCAAAACCACACTCAGATGTCACCTCACGCCAGTCAGAGTGGCCAAAATGAACAAATCAGGAGACTATAGATGCTGGCGAGGATGTGGAGAAACGGGAACCCTCTTGCACTGTTGGTGGGAATGCAAATTGGTGCAGCAGCTCTGGAAAACAGTGTGGAGGTTCCTCAAAAAATTAAAGTAGACCTACCCTATGACCCAGCAATAGCATTGCTAGGAATTTACCCAAGGGATACAGGAGTACTGATGCATAGGGGCACTTGTACCCCAATGTTTATAGCAGCACTCTCAACAATAGCCAAATTATGGAAAGAGCCTAATGTCCATCAACTGATGAATGGATAAAGAAATTGTGGTTTATATACACAATGGAGTACTACAGGGCAATGAGAAAGAACGAAATATGGCCCTTTGTAGCAACGTGGATGGAACTGGAGAGTGTGATGCTAAGTGAAATAAGCCATACAGAGAAAGACAGATACCATATGTTTTCACTCTTATGTGGATCCTGAGAAACTCAACAGAAACCCATGGGGGAGGGGAAGGAAAAAAAAAAGAGGTTAGAGTGGGAGAGAGCCAAAGCATAAGAGACTCTTAAAACCTGAGAACAAACTGAGGGTTGATGGGGGGTGGGAGGGAGGGGAGGGTGGGTGATGGGTATTGAGGAGGGCACCTTTTGGGATGAGCACTGGGTGTTGTATGGAAACCAATTTGACAATACATTTCATATATTGAAAAAAAAAGATAAAAAAAGAATACATCAAAGGCATATAAAAATTATTTTCTTTCTATATTATGTCTAAAGTGTCTATAAGATTCAAATAGATGAAATAAATAACTTGTTTAAAGAAAGTTGGAAGTATTTGCTTGTTTTATTTCTTCTTTAATTGGAAGTCAGTGTAGCACAGTAGATAAGAGAATGTTCTAAATTCGTAAAACCTGGGTTTACATCTTGGTTGCTAGCTGGGTGACCTTGCACGCGATGTGATAACCTCTCTGTGCTTCAGGTACCTCATGAATAAAATAAACGATATTATTGGTACCTGCTTCATAGGGTTGTTGTAGTAATTTAATGAATTAATGCCTGTAACACATTAGCACTTGGCACACAGCATAAATCTATAAATCTTACTTATTGGGGCACCTGGGTGAGTTGAGTGTCTGACTTCAGCTCAGGTCATGATCTCATGGTTCGTGAGTTTGAGCCCCAAGTCTGGGTCTGTGCTGACAGCTCAGAGCCTGGAGCCTTCTTCGGATTCGGTGTTTTCCTCTCTCTCTGCACCCCACCCCCCACCCCCGCTCGCACTCTGCCTCTCTCTCAAAATAAATAAACATTAAAATAAATAAATAAATAAATAAACAAACAACTCTTACTCATTATTATTAAGGGCTAACAGAGTGGAATGTAATCAGATTGTGGGATTTTTGTTCTGTGTATAGGCATTTCAGGGATGACAGGAGAATAAGCCTGGGAGTGGTAATCACTATACTAGGCTGTTAATCATATAACTGTGAAATGATATTAATGTTGGCCTCCAGAAACGCTGGGTAGACCATGGAAATAAATAACAGAATAAATCATAAACACAAAAATAAGTAATTTGTCTGAATAACATTCAGTTTCATAATGCCTTGTTATGTCATTTGCAAACGTGACACTGTACATATCCCTCAAGACAAATCAAATATAAATGTAAATATAATAATGTAGGTCCTAATCATGTCCTATCAAGTATTCACAATCCTTTCTTAAAAGAGCTAAAACTTGGGGCGCCTGGGTGGCGCAGTCGGTTAAGCGTCCAACTTCAGCCAGGTCACGATCTCGCGGTCCGTGAGTTCGAGCCCTGTGTCAGGCTCTGGGCTGATGGCTCAGAGCCTGGAGCCTGTTTCCGATTCTGTGTCTCCCTCTCTCTCTGCCCCTCCCCTGTTCATGCTCTGTCTCTCTCTGTCCCAAAAATAAATAAATGTTGAAAAAAAATTAAAAAAAAATAGAGCTAAAACTTTAAACTTCAAACTCATTAGATCTCTTAACTCCTCCACTGTGTAAATTATTTTTCAAAATACCAACTAAAAAGTCAGTGAAAATGTTATTCATCCTAATCCTCTAATCTTGATATTGAGATAGAAATTGTAACTTTGTCTTTGCAGTCACTTTTTTTTCTCATCCACATTTGCTTAAGCTTTTGATGAGTATGAAAGAAAATATGTATCAGAACCATGACCTCAAACATGGCAAATTGCTTTTATGTAATTGGTTAACCATGCCTAAAATAAAAGCAAACTTCTGATCTTAATAATGTTGGAGGGGAGTGGATTCTCTATAGTCAAGATTTTATGAATTAGTTTTCTTTATCTAATTCAACCTGGGTAATATTAAAATTGTAAGATAAAAATAATTCTGTTAATAACTATTGGTAATTGGTAATCCATTTGGATGTCATGTTAGGCCAATTGAAATAGAAAACTATTTGACAAAGGAAAGAAAACTATAGACCGATATCTGTCATAAATACAAATGCAAAATCCTCCAGAAAAAAGTAGCAAATCAAGTCCAACAACATATGAAAACAATTATACACCATGAACAAGTGGGATTTATTCCAGCCATGCAAGGCTGGTTCACCATTCAAAAATCAATTAATGTAATCCATTGCATCAACAAGCTAACAGAGAAAAATCCTATGATCACATCAATGGGTATAGAAAAAGCATTTGACACAATCAACACCCATTTGTGATTTTAAAAACTCTCAGCAAGCTATAAATAGAGTGAAATTTCCACAACTTGACGAAGAAAATTTACAAAAGGCTTACAGGCAATATCATAGTGAATGGTAAGAAACTAGATACTTTCCTGCTAAGACCAAGAACAAGCAAGGAGGTCCCCTCTCACCACTGCTTTTCAATATTATACTGGCAGTCTTAGAAAATGCTAAAAAGAAAAGGAAGGAAGGTTTTCCTTGGAATCCTAAGAAAAGGAAATATAAAGTATACAGATTGGGAAGGAAGAAATAAAGCTCTTTGTTCACAGATGACATGCTTATTTATGGAGAAAATCCCAAAGAATCAACAAAAGTTCCTGAAACTAAGTGATTATGGCAAGGTTGCAAAGTTGCAAGGCTGTATGTTTGTTAGTATGCAGATTCAATTGCTTATATGCTAGCAATAAAAAATTGAACTTTGGAATTAAAAATAATACTGTGTACATTAGTACCAAATAAGTGAAATACTTAGGTATAAATCTAACAAATTATGTACCAGATTTATATGAATAAAGCTATAAGTAATGTAAACGAAATCGAAGATGATTTAAATAAGTGGAAAGATATTCCATGTTTATAGACGGGAAGACTCAACATTGTTAAGCTGTCAGTTCTTTTCAACTTGACCTATAGGTTAAACGCAATACAAATCAAAAGTCTAGCAAGTTACTTTGTGAATATTGATAAACTGATTGTAAAGTTTCCTTGGAGAAGCAAAAGACCCAGAAGAGCCAACACAGTAGAGAAGTAAAAGAAAAAAAATCAGAGGACTGACACTACCCTGCTATAAAGCCACAGTAATCAAGAAAGAGTAGTATTGTTGAAAAATAGACCAGTAGATCAATGGATCAGAATAAAAAGCCCAGAAATAGGCCCAGAAGTATAGTCAACTAATATCTGACAAAGGAGCAAAGGCAAATCAATGGAGAAAGGGTAATATTTTCAACAAATGGTGCTGAAACAACTGAATACCCACATGCAAGTCAAAAAAAAAAAAAGAATCAAGACAATGACCTTATGTAAAACTTTCACAAAATTAACTCAAAATTGATCATAGACCTAAATTTAAAATGCAAACTATAAAACTTCCAGAAGCTAGCATAGGAGAAGCTCTGGGTGACCTTGGGTTGGCAAGTGTTTAGATACATCTAAAGCAAAATCCATGAAAGAAAAATATGGGTCAGTCGTACTTCATTAATGTTAAAAAACCCTGCTCAGTAAAAGACACGGTCAAGAGAATGAAAAGACAAACCAGAGTGGGACACAATGTTTGCAAAAAAAAATGCCTGATAAAATACTTGCACCCAAAATATACAAAGAATTCTTAAGAAGAAAATAAATAACCCGATTAAGAAGTGGGTAAAAGATCTGAACAGATACCTCACCAAAGAAGACATGCAGATGACAAGTAGATATATGAGAAGATGTTCAATGTCACTGTGTCATTATGGAATTGAAAATTAAAATAGCAATGAGATATCTGTATACACCTATCAGAATGGCTAAAATCCAAAACACTGACAATACCTAATGTTGGAGAGGATGTGGAACATGAGAAATTCTTGCATTGCTGGTGGGAATGCTAAATTATAGAGCCACTTTGAAGGACAGTTTGGCATTTTTTTTAACAAACTAAACACTTTCTTATCTTATGATCCAGCAGTTGCATTACTAGGTATTTGCCCAAGTGAGCTGAAAACTTGTGACCACACAAAATTTGCACAAGAATGTTTACAGCAGTTTTATTTATAATTGGAAATGTTGGGAGCAATTCACATGTTCTTAAATAGGTGAATAGACAAACACTTTATGGTACATCTACACAATGAAATGCTATTCTACGAAAGAAGAAGATGGGAAAGGAGGAAGAGAATAAGAAGGAAGAGGAAGAGGAGGAGGAGGGGGAGGGGAAGGAGGAGGAGGAATAATGAGTTATCAAGCAAAAAAAGATAAGAAGGAAGCTTAAATGCATATTTTAAAGTGGAAGAAACCAATCTGAAAAGGCTACACACTCTATGATTCTAACTATATGACAACCCAGAAAAGGCAAAATTATGGAGACAGTAAAAAGTTCAGTGAGGGAAGGAGTGAAAAGGCAGAGCATAGAGAATTTTTAGGGCAGTGAAAATATTCTGATACTGTAATGGTAGGTACATAATATTATGGATTTGGCAAAACTCACAGAACTGTACAGTACAAAGAATGAACCCTAACATAAACTATGTACTTTAGTTAATAATAATATATCAATATTGGCTTATCAATTATAAAAAATGGACCACACTAATGCAAGATATTACTAATGGGGAAACTTGGAGAGGAGGAGGGACAGGAAGTACATAGCAACTCTCTGTACTCCCTCTTCAATTTTTCCGTAGAACTTTAAACTGTTCCAAAATCTAAAATTAATAAAAATATGTATTTAATTCCTAAAAATCTTTTACCAAATAACAATTGAATAAATGAACAAAGTACAAAGGTTGGATTTATTTGGTAAAATTATAAAATTGAGTAGTGGATATTCCATAGAGAGAATATCATGTAAAATCCAATGGTAATTGAACAGATTAACCCCTCAGCATGCAGATGCATACCCACCACGCACATGCACACACACACACACACACACACACACGCGCACGCACGGAGTCCATATGGTCAAATTAAGGCTCAATGAAGAAGATTAGGAAAGCACATTCCACAAAAGGTGGAAGAGATTCTTTTAGTAACCTGTTAAGGGAAAAGAAAAACCGAAAAATCATTGCATTTTTACATTTGCCAGCTGACTGTTGTCCTATCATGCAACTGAATCTATTCTCTCTAAGTCATTTGCAGTTGCCTGTGCATTTCAGCTATACTCTCTGAGGGAAGCAACTAATGAGAAGACATGGGGGCAGCTCTAAAGAGAAGAAGTGATTCTGGGAATGTGGGGCTAGGAGTACACTATTGATTGATGTGCTATTGGTCAGAGGGCCCTACTCAAAAGTCATCAATGGTTAAATGTCAGCCTTGGGGGCATATTGAGTAGTAGTCCTCAAGGGGTCAGTCCTGCACCTGGTGCTGTTTAATGTTTCCATGAGTGACTCCAATGATATGCTCTAGATTGTTTCTTAAGCGGGTTCATATTATGGATAATAATCCACAACCTACACGATATGGTGGAGAAACAGGGAGATGTTAAAACAGAGTGAGTTACAGAGGGAAAGTGCAAGGAAATTTATTTTATAAAACAAATTCTCTGTATGTGTCACAGAGTGCTCTTGTGATGAAATCTCCACCCAGGCCCTGCCTTCATTTCGTTAGCTGACAGATTGTCCCTAAATGAGCGTGAGCAGGGTCTCTAGTCCCCTGAGTGAAACAACATCTTTCCTTGCCGGGTCGGGCCCCGTTGAAGAGTTTGAAATGGACTGGGCCTGGGAAAGATTCTCAAATGCCTCTGACATATGAACTGGAAAATTTTTTAGCTTTGACATTACTGTTAATTGTGAGTTAATGCAGGCTGCAGGTATCTTGAGATCAGCTGGAATTAAAAAATGTTCATAATACCCAGAATTACTTTAATGACCAAAAGTGAAAATCTAATAAATATAATATGTTAATTGATTAGCTTATAAATATATAGTTTCTACTGCTTAAAAAGAGAAATTATTTACAGTTATAGTTTTATTTCTATTGCACTATACTTATTACTGATACAATAATAAGTCACATAACAATTCTGAAAATGAAAAAATATCATTATGAATTAAGACAAAGAGGCTCAACTTAGGAGCTGAGCTTTGGGGAAATAAAAGAAATATTTGGAGAAAACAATACAGGGGAATTTTCTTTTAAAATACTGGGTGACTAGGGGCGCCTGGGTGGCTCAGTCAGTTAAGCATCCAACTCTTGATCTCAGCTCAGGTCATGATCTCAAGTTTTGTGGGTTCAAGCCCCACATTGGGCTCTGTGCTGACAGTGTGGAGCCTACTTGGGATTCTGTCTCTCCTTCTCTCTGCTCCTCCCCTGCTGTGCTCTCTCTCTTTCAAAATAAATAAATAAACTCAAAAAGGATTTTTAAATACTGGGTGACTCAGTCGGTTAAGCAACCAACTTTGGCTCAGGTCATGATCTCACGGTTTGTGAGTTTGAGCCCAGCATTGGGCTCGCTGCTGTCAGCGCGGAGCCCACTTCAAATTCTCTGTCCCCCTCTCTGCCCCTCACCCCGCTCACACTCTCTCTCTCTCTCAAAAATAAATAAACATGAAAAAATAATAAAAACAATAAAATACGAATAAAAACTATGGTCTAAAAGTGGGACTTCTCAAGCACTGTTGCTATTTGGGGCTGGATAATGCTTTGTTGTAGGGGTTAGCACTGTAGGATGTTTAACTGCATCACTGTCTCTACCCAATACACGCAGTAGCGCTCCCTCAGCTACATTTTGCAAGCAAAAATGTCTTGCAATTAGCCCAGGGCAGTAGGGATCTTGGCGGGCAATCATCCCTGTCCACCACCACCACTGAGAGCCACTACCGTAAAGGAGAGACATTAGAGATCCTAAAGTTCATTTTCTAAATGAAAAAGTTACATGACAGTAAGATTAAGTAATTCCATCAAAGTGAGCAATCAAGTAAGAGGTAGATTCGGAACTACAACCCGGGTCTTCTGGCTGCTAGTCCGGGCTCTTTCCTAACTTAATTCTGCTGCTTTGAGTTCTGGAAATCTGAACAAAGTCTGCGCGACCAGGCTTGGATCCTCCATGTGCAACAACACCGGGCACATGGACTGACTTCAAATGTACTGTGAGAGAGCGCTGTGGCGCTCGAACCCCTAGGGAGCCGGGCAGATGACATACTCTGAAACTCTCAGGACAGATTCGTTACTACATCAGGATAGCGAGAGGGAAAAGGAGAAGTTTGTGGAGGCAGTGAATCCTTAAAGCTGAAAGTAATTTTAATTCACTGATGTAATTTCAGAAAATCCACAGCAGTAAGTCAATGCTTCTGGGGAGAACAGGCCCAGCTACCTTGCAAATTAAGTGATAAAAGCCTCCCTTTATTATGTAATTGTAAACATACTAGAGTTTCCGTGAATTAACCTGATCCACATCTCATAAATAAATAAATAAATAAATAAATAAATAAATAAATAAATAAGTGAACGCTCAAAGCACAGAGATAAAAGTAAAAGTTGATAAATCAGTTTTTGTCAAAATTTAAAAATTTTGTGCTTCTCAAGACACCATCAAGGAAATGAAAAGACAAAACAAATTTCACAAAATGGGAGAAAATGTTTGTGAGTCACATATCTGATAGACTTGCATCCAGATTAAAACTCTGACAGCTCAATAACAAAAAAGAACTCAATTTAAAAATGGGCAACAGATTTGAATAGACATTTATACACAGAAGATATAAAATGGCCAATCAGCACATAAAAAAGATGCTCCACATCATTAGTCGTCAGGGAAATGCAAATCAAAACCACAATGAGATGCCATCTCACTCACTAAAATGGCTATAATCAAAAAGAATAGACAGTGACAAGTGGTGATGAGGATGCAGAGAAACTAGAGGCTAGGAATCTACCAAAAAGAAATGAAAACACGACCACACACACACAAGCTTACGTGCTAATGATTGTAGCAGTATTATTCACACCAGCCAAAAAGTGGAGTGGCTCAAGTGTCTCTCAACCGGTCGATGGATAAACAGAATGTGGTATAACCATGCAACGGAGTATCATCGGCAGTAAGAAAGGAAGTACCAACACATGCTACACCATGGATGAACCTCAAAAATGTGCTAAGCAAAAGAAGTCAGACACAGAAGGATACATACTGTAGAACTCCACTTTTATAAAATGTCCAAAAAAGACAAATATAAGAAGACAAAGTAGGTTAGTCTAGGGCTGAAAGTGGGAATGGGGAATGGTTGTGATTAGGGACAAGTTTCCTTTTTAGTAGCGTAGACATAGTCTAAAATTATATTGCAGTGGTGGCTGTAAGCTCTGTAAATATGCTAAAATTTGTTGAACTGGATACTTAAAAGTGGGTAGATTTATGGCATATAAATGATATTTTAATAAAACTATTTTTTTTAAATTTCTTTAAGAGAAATGAAACAACAAGCCACACTGGGAGAAGAGTCACAATATATGTCCAACAGGGCATGTACCCCACCCTCATGAGAGTGGGTGAAATCTGAATTTTTGACCTTAAAAAGAGTAATGAGTAAAAGAATATGACATTTCCAAGAGAATATTGCTCAGTGTGCATCCCTAGTATGACACAACAGATATCAGGTGGAGATTATAATATTTAAAACAAATGGCAGGTAGCGAGCTAGAAGGCTTTGATAAGAGCCCTTTATTGCAGCAAGTGTAATTATAGAACAGTTTATACCCCATATCAGTTAGTTTCTAATAGCAGTGCCCCCAGAGGATCAAAAAAAAAAAAGTGTGGCTGAAGTTCAAATAGCAAAACATTGTGCCAAAAGACTGAGTAAGGAAAAAAAAAAAAGCATGATTTCAAAGTGGTTAGTAAAGAACATCTCATCTCCAAACAAGGGATATCATGGCAATTTCTTTGCAAATGCAGAGTATAAAAGATAAGGGGAACATAATATGCTACTGTGGGTAGATAATAGCAAAAAAAAAAAAAAAAAAAAAAAGGTTCACCTCTGCTCAAAGCCTCCTGTGAGTTTTGATTGTTGGTGAAGTATTCAAGGGTTTATTTCATATGACTATAACTTATCTTTCCAGTTTTCAACATCCCTCCACTTCTTTTTTTCACACACCATGAACTTTCTCCAGGTCAACCCACCGACCATGTCCTTTGGTGCTCAAAGTCCCTCCCCAGAGCTTTCACCTGTTGAAATCTCGCTCATTTTTCAAAGCCAAGCTTAAAAGTCCCCTCTCCCATGAAGCTCTCTTTGCATCACCTTAGTGCAACAAATTATGTCTTCTATGTTCCCATAATACTTTGTATATTTCTCCTGGCATTCATCCTATCTTTATGTTGTAGCTCTCTGTGCAACTGTCTTACTTTACTTCAATAGTATAAACTCCTTCAAGTAAGCAGTTGTGCTTATGATCTTTCTATTCCTCCCTAGTAAGTGACTGGAAAAGGCTAAGCTCTCAATACATTCTTAATGAAATTTCCAAAGTAAGGAGTAAAGAAGGTTCCACCTTGAAACAACTGATCAAATCTACCAAATCTCTACCCCATATCAGGTTCTAATAATAGTGTCCATAGGAACCATATCAAATTACCAAGTTAGACGTGATAAGAGGCTGACTCTCTCTGTATATTTACTGTAATTAGCAAGAGACAATGGTATCTTAATAGAATGAAAGAAGATATTTTGACGATAATAGAAAAAAACCCATAAATATCCCTGTAAATATGTTTGTAGAAATCAATTCAAATTCTAACATTATCACAAGGTGTTAAATACGTGACAACATAAATTAAATAAATCTGGGGTGGCTTAGGAACATCGAAGATAGGAAACAACACAAAGCAACATAATTATTCCATGTAAAGTGTTAATTCCATTAACAACATTTAGCAGTACAGAGAAAGTTTTATGATGATGAAAAGGAAACAAAATATAAAAACCTTATATTCTTTTTTTTAATTCTTGGTACTAAGAAAAAACTCTTCAGGGGTACACATGTATTTATTCAATCAGTCAATCAAGCAAAGAACCAAATATATTTAGTATGCTATATGCCAGAACTTGGCACTAGCTGTTGACGACACTAAAAACGATTCATAAAGAGACATAGATTAAAACATGAGTGAAATAAAGAGTTAAATGTATTTTAGAGTCTAATGGGTACAGCAGAAACCCAAACGAGTTTATAGCCAATTCTACCCTTATAGGTAGAGAGTGGTTCAGAAAAGGTTTAATCCAAGGAGGGAACCCTTGAGCTGAGTCTGGAAAAATCTTGAAGGATAAGGAGGCTGACATTGGGGGTGGGGGATACGGGGAAGAAGAAAGGAGTAAGAAGCCTTCCTTCTAGAAGGAAGATTGGGAGCAAAAACACAAAACCAGGAACCATCAATGTATCCTGGGAACTACAAACAGATCATTATATCTGGGTCCAACAGGAGATGCAGAAAGAAGGTAGTTGGAGAGATTTGCAAGCTAAGAAGTTTGAACGTTAAGCAAGGGAGACATTTGAAGAGTTTTAACCTGGCCATTTGCATTGTGCCATTTGTACTGGTTTATTGGCATTTTAGAAAAATCACTCTTCTGGGAAGGAAGAAGATGAATTAGAAGGAAACAAGACTAGAAGAGGAGATGTAATTAGGAGAAACTTCCTGTACCCTAGTCCAGAGATGACAAAAGCAGGGCACGTGGTAGTAAGGGTGAAGAGAGGTGACAGATAGGAGATATATTTAGGAAGCTGATTCAACCAGACATGGTGATTAATGGCAAGTAGAGAAGAAGAGACGATGAGGAGTCAGGGTTTGGGGTTAGGCAATTGGGGCATGTCATTTTTTGTTATAGGAAAAATGGAAGAAGTTGCAGTTAATGGGAAGATGATGAATTCTATTTCAGACATCTTAGATTTGAGGAAAATGTGAGACATCTAAATGGTAATTTCCAGTAGGCAGTTGGATTAATGTGTCTGGAGATGAGAAAGAGGTAGGGCTGGATTTAGACATTTAAGAGTCAACTCCGACTCCATATATTTGTTAATTTAGCCCATGGTAGAAGGTAAGACTTCCAAGGCCAAAACATAGAGTCTAAAGAGAACTGAAAGTTGGAAGGAACCTCAGGAAACACCAAGCTTCAGATAGCATTCAACCACAAAATGGAAAAGGCTGCTACTTCAAAGGAAATGCGTTTGCATGACTGCTGTGATATTTTACCCAAATTGGCCTCTGCCAGCATTTTATCTTCCCCTAATCTAAATCTAGTGGAACCTTTCTTAATCCTTCTTTACCAACATTTTAACAGATGCTATCATGAAAAATTTTCTTCCTGGGAGTCTCAGTTCTATTGGAACAAGTTACGGACTCTCTCTCTCTCTAAGAAAAGAAAAATTCTTTAGAAAATCCCTTGGTTCAAGAAAGAAAAAGTGCATCAAAAATAAGTAAATAAATAAAAGCATGTCCATGCCTTCCCACACTCTCCCATGCCACAAATTTAAAAACTACTGAACCCTGTTTTTTTTTAAGTTCATTTATTTATTTTGAGAGAGAGAAAGAGCATGCACATGAGTGGAGGAAAGATAGAGAGAGAAGGAGAAAGAGGATCCCAGGTGGGCTCACTGACAGTGCAGAGTCTAACGTGGGACTCAATCCCACAAACTGTGAGACCATGACCTAAGCCAAAATCAAGACCCGGCACCCAACTGATTGAGCCACCAGGTGCCCCAATACTGCACCCTGTTTAATTTAATTAATTCATTAAGAGTCTACCTTCTGCAATTAACTTATTGATCTGTCTGCATGTGGCATTACAGAGTTAAACAGATAGGAAGTCCTGGTAATTGATAATTTGTTCAGTTTAAGCCCCAGTATCACCTGATAGATAATTTAAGGCTTAGAAGTGGTTAAATGATCAAAAAATTCCTGGGCCAAAACTCCTGTTCAACATAGTACTAGAAATCCTAGCCAGGGTAATCAGGCAAGAAAAAGAAATAAGAGGCATCCATATCAGAAATGAAGAAGGAAAATTATCTCTGTTTGCAGATTGTAAATTCTTAATATAGAAAATCCAAGGTCACTGGGGTGGCTCAATCAGTTAAGCTTCTGACTCTTGATCTTGGCTCAGGTCATGATCTCCCAGTTGGTGAGTTCAAGCCCCGCATTGGGCAGTGTACTAACAGCATGGAGCCTGCTTGGGATTCTGTTTCTCCCTCTTTCTGCCCCTTCCCCACTTGTACTCCCTCCCTCTTTCAAACTAAATAATAAACTTTAAAAAAAAGAAAATTCTAAAATCATTTGCTGAAGAAACATTTTTTTTTCCCACTGGATATTCTTACCTGCTTTGTTGAAGATTAATTGACCATATAGTTGTGGGTTCATTTCTGGGTTTTCTATTCTGTTCTATTGATCTATATGTCTATTTTTGTGCCAGTACCATACTATTTTGATTATTATAGCTTTGTAATTTAACTTGAAGCACAGAATTGTGATGGCTCCAGCTTTACTTTTCTCTCTCAAGGTTGCTTTGGCTATTCAAGGTGTTTTGTGGTTCCATACAAATTTTAGGATTGTTTGTTCCAGCTCTGTGAAAAATGCTGTTGGCATTTTGATAGGGATTGCATTGGGTAGTACAGACATTTTAACAATATTTGTTCTTCCAATCCATGAGCATGGAATGTCTTTCCATTTCTTGGTGTCATCTTCAATTTCTTTCATCACTGTATAGTTTTCAGAGTATAGGTCTTTCATTTCTTTGGTTAGGTTTATTCTCAGGTATCATATTGGTTTTGGTACAATTGTAAATGAGATTGATTCCTTATTTTCTCTTTCTGCTGTTTCATTATTGGTATATAGAAATGCAACAGATTTCTTTACTGTGATTTTGTATCCTGTGACTTTACTGAATTTGTTTATCAGCTCTAGTAGTTTTTTGGTGGACTCTTTTGGGTTTTCTATACCTATTTCATGTAATCTGCAAATAGTGAAAATTTTACTTCTTCCTTATCTACCTGGATGCCTTTTGATTCTTTTTGTTTTCTGATTTCTGTGGCTAGGACTTCCAATACTATGTTAAATAAAAGTGGTGAGAGTAGACATCCCCGTTTTCTTCTTGATAGTAGAGGAAAAGCTCTCAGTTCTTCCCTACTTAGGATGATAGACCTACTTATATATGGTCTTTATTATGTTGGGAAAACTGGATAGCAACATGCAAAAGAATGAAAATTTACCACCTTCTTACATCAAACACAAAACTACATTCAAAATGGATTAAAGACCTAAACGTGAGACCTGAAATCATAAAAATCCTAGAAGAGAAAACAGGCAGTAACTTCTCTGACATCGGCCATAGCAACTTCTTTTTACATGTCTCCTGAGGCAAAGGAAACAAAAGCAAAAATAAACTATTGGGACTACATCAAAATAAAAAGCATCTGCACAGAAAAGGAAACAACCAACAAAACTAAAAAAACGATCTACTGAATGGGAGAAGATATTTGCAAATGACATATCCAATAAATATATAAAAACGTATGAAACTCAGCACCTCCAAAAAACTAACAATCCAATTTAAAAATGGGCAGAAGACATGAATAGACATTTTTCTAAAGAAGACAAACAGATGGCCAACAGACACATGAAAAGATACTTAACATCACTGATCACCAGGGAAATGCAAATCAAAACTATAGTGAGATATCACCTCACACCTGTCAGACTGGCTAAAATCAACAACACAATGGGGCTCCTGGGTGGCTCAGTAGGTAGAGTGTCTGACTTCCGCTCAGGTCATGATCTAGCAGTTCATGGGTTAGAGCCCCACATCAAGCTCTGTGCTGACAGCTCGGAGCCTGGAGCCTGCTTTGGATTCTGTCTGTCTGTCTGTCTGTCTGTCTCTCTCTCTCTCTGCCCCATCGCTCATGTTCTGTCTCTCAAAAATAAATGTTTAAAAAAAATAGTTAAAATCAACAACACAGAAACAACGGGTATTGGTGAGGGTGCAGAGAAAGAGGGATCCTCTTACACTGTTGGTGAGAATGCAAACTTGTGCAGCCTCTCTGGAAAACAGTGTGGAGGTTCCTCAAAAAGTTAAAAATAGAACTACCCTCTGATCCAGCAATTGCACTACCTGGTATTTTCCCAAAGAATACAAAAATTCTAATCAAAGGGATACATGCATCCCATTGTTTTTAGCAGCATTATCTACAATAGCAAAATTATGGAAGCAGCCCAGTGTCCCTGGATAGAGCACCGGATAAAGGAGAGGTGTATACATATACAGTAGAATATTACTGAGCCATAAAAAAGAATGAAAACTTGCCATTTGCAGTGACATGGATGGAGCTAGAGAGTATTGTGCTAAGTGAAATAGGCCAGACAGAAAACAAAAAATACCATATGATTTCACTCATATGTGGGCTTTAAGAAACAAACAAGCAAAGGGAAAAGAGAGAGAGAGAGAAAGGCAAAGCAGGAAACAGACTCTTAACTCCAGAGAACAAACTGATGATTATCAGAGGGGAGGTGGGCGGGTGGGGGAATGGGTTAAATAGATGATAGTGATGAAGCAGTGCCCTTGTTGTGATGAACACCAAAGGTTGTATGGAAGTGTTGAGTCACTATATTGTACACCCGAAACTAGTGTTACACTCTATGTCAACTGACTGGAATTTAAATAAAAACTTAAAAGAAAGAAAATCCTAAAGATTCCACCAAAAACAACTATTAAAACTAATAAATAAAATCAGTAACATTGGAAAGTATAAAATCAGCATACAAAAATCAGTTGCATTTCTCTAACAACAAACTATCTGAAAAAGAAATAAATAAAATAATCTCATTTACAATTGCATCAAAATAATAAAATACTTAGGAATAAATTTAATAAGAAAGTGAAAGTTCTGTGCCCTGAAAATTACAAGACATTGATGAAATAAATTGAAGATACAAATAAATGGAAAGATATCCATGTTCAATAGATCAGAAGAATTAATATTGTTAAAATGTTTATACTACCTAAGGTATCTATAGATTCTATGCACTTCCTACCAAAATTCCAATGGCATTTTTCACAGAAATAGTAAAAACAACCTTAAAGGAATCATTAAGAATCTGACTAGCCAAAGCAATCATGAGAAAGTAGAACAAAGTTAGAGGCATCACATTTCCTGATCTCCAACTATATTACATAGCTATAATAATCAAAATAATATGCAATTGGCATAAAAACAGAATGATTAAAGAGAATCAAGAGCCCACACACATACAGTCAAATAATATTTGACAAGGGAGCCAAGAATATTCAATGGGGAAAGGATAATCTCTTCAATAAGTGGTGTAGAGAAAATGAAAAATTCACATGCAAGAGACTGAAACGCACACACACACGCGCGTGCATGCACAGAGGAATGTGAATGAGCCATAAAAAAGAAGGAAGTCCTGCCATTTGTGGCAAAATAGATGGACCTTAAGGGCATAATGTTAAGTGAAATAAGTCCGAGAGAGAAATACAAATACTGTATGTTTTCACTTAAATGTAGAGTATAAAAAAACTAAGTTCATAGAAACACAGAGTAGAATGGTGGTTGCCAAGGTCTGGGGGTGAGGGAAAGGGAGAGATGTTGGCTGAAGAGGACAAACATCTCTCTGAGGTGATTAGATATTTATTAATAACTCTTTAATAGCTGGTTTTATAATTATATACCATAATATAATTATCTAAATAGTAGTTATTACTTATTAATAATAGTGAATTAAAATTTCTAGTCTAACAGCTTAAAGTTAGATGAAACCAGACAGGAAGATTACAGAGAAGAGAGTGATCAAGAATCTAAAATGTATGCTTCATGTTCCCTTTATCCATCAGCCCATCCACTAATTTATTTCAACTTTATTATTTACTGTTTGACACCTATTTTTAATATCTTCTTTTCCCATCTGATCTTTGATCTCAGATTAACCCCTCCGGGCCTGATCTAGCTACTTTCTGACAGGATCCAAACACAGAGTATCTGATTTATTGAAACTTAGCTAACAGGAAAAACCCTAGGCGACTCTAGTGTGCTGCAGCCTTGTGCGAAGGCAGCGAGATACATATTGATCAATAGGGAAGCCATAGGACCCGAAAGCAAGGGTGGAGGGATGCCGATGGGGTTAGGTGACACCACCTCAAGTAATTCTATCCCTTAGTGGCCAGAGAACATGTCTCTGTAGCTCAGTTTCATTCTCAAAGCTCGGCACAGTGTCTGGCACTCAGTAGGTGCTTAATAAAAGTTGAATGAATGAATGAATGAACGAATGAACTTGCATTGAGACCCTATGGTAAGGAAGTAGGAATCTGGCTTCCCCAACATTTTCATCCTGAATGGCCTTGAAATTACAAGAGTGACTTTACTGCAGAACAGTTCAACTAAAGTCCATGCATCTTCAAAGCCAACCAAACAGGTGGCTTACCTGGTTTGGATGTGCGCCCACAAATGGAGCTGCCCAAGCCACCAGATGGGCCAGACTGACGTGGGTAGGAAGAATGTATGAGGGAAGCATGGGCCTTCACTGACCACAGTCTCTTTCTCCAAAGTGTGCATGAGCCCTGCTGGTAGGGGCCACAGCCCATTGCCTCTGCATAACCAGGGCCGCTCAACTTTTCAACTTCTGTTCATCACAGTTTTCATGTTTCATCCCTGCATTGGGAGGACAATCCCTGTTCCATTTTCAAACATCTGCTCTCTATAACGAACTATTTTTCAGGCACCAAATTCTGTTTACTTGGTCTAATCCAGTGACGGCATAGTATGCAGTTTTTATCTTGATCCATTACTTTTTAAAGTCCTAACAATTCCCATCATTTTATCTTTTGGGGATTCATATTTTTCCTATTTATCAGGGCTGCTTTTTTCCTGTCCTTTTCTTTCGTTCTTTTGTTCTTTCCTTCGTTCTTTTTGGTTTGTTTTTGTTGTTGTTTTGCTTGTCATTTGTTTTTTTTCCTCAAATTATTTCTTTTTTTAAGATGTTTTATTAAATTTTAATAAATTTTATTTTTAAGAGACAGAGCGCGGGTGGGGGAGGGGCCAAGAGCGGGAGACACAGAATCTGAAGCAGGCTCCAGGCTCTGAGCTGTCAGCACAGAGCTGGATGCGGGGCTCGAACCCACGAACGCTGAGATCATGACCTACGCGGAAATCAGATGCTTAACCGACTGAGCCACCTAGGTGTCCTTCTCAAATTATTTCTTGGTCTGGAATGTTTTTGATGCTAAGAGGTGCCAGGTACTATAAGAAATTTTGTTCCAAATGATCGTATTTTAGCCCATATTTCAACACTGCAAGGTAGATATTATTCCCATTTTACAGGTGAGAAAATTGTGACCAGAAAAATTAAATAATTTGTGCAAGGACATGTAACTAGCAAAATCAGGACTCAAACTTGCTCTTTCCTGAAAACACGGGCGATTTCCTTTTTATTATCTGGCCTCACTGAAAATTAGAAATAGACTCAGAAGAAAAAAAAACATTTCTCCATGTGAGATAACAACTCACGTATCCAGATACATTTAGAGAAGCAGAAGTATTCCTTTTGGTTTTACGGTTCTTTCTCAAAGCAGGAACTGAGGGCTCATAGGAGACAAAGGAAGGACGATCTGAAAAGCTCTTCTCCATTCCTCGTAAGCTCCGAGCCAGGGCTGCTTAAAAACAGGAATCCTGTGCCAGAGTTTGAATCTCCGGTTCGCTCAGCAGTGACAGCTTTTATTTGAACACAGTTGCTCGGTGGGTTTTATGCTTCTTTTTTCCTAAGAGCTCTATGTCTCTCCTCATTTGTAACGGTTGATTTTTTTCTCACTTGCCGCTGAGACAGAACTAGCTGTTCAGAGAAATGGGAGCACTGTGACAGGGAGTATGCAGGATCGAGCGGCGGGAGGGCAGCTCGGGCCAGGGCCCAGTGGGGCCGCAGAGCGGAAATGTGGCCCAGTTTTACTGGAGCTCCCAGAAGCCAGGGACCTACAGTCAGACATTTGTCTGCATGTGTCTTAAATTATGTTTTTGAAAGACGATTGTCGGCTGTATGACAACTATCTATAGAAAACCAACCGTTTGCACTATGCCACCCTTTCCCCCATTTTTTTATTATTTTTTATTTTATAAAGTCACATAATCAATACTCTGTGAACCATGATAACCAATACATGTTTATTGTGCTACATCTTCAGCTCTTAATTAGTCACAACATTAATGATCTCTAGCTCAGGCCCATCTAGAACCAAAAATAGACTGAAAGTTTCTCAGCTAACGTCACTGATGAAAAACCTAAGTGTTGGTCAATCTTCCTAGCTGCTTGCTAGGAAATTACATCGCTGAGGCCATTTTTCACAAAGGACACAAATTTGGCCCCTCAAAACAGGCAGATAAAAAACAGATGGATTTTTATCTATTCACTCAAAGTGGGGGGGAGGGGCCAAGCGATTTGTGTGTTTTGTGTATCTCTATTGGAGGACAATAAACTGATTGAGAGGGTTTTTTTAGGAAAATAAAAGCAGACTCCCAACTAAATCAGCAACCCTCCCTTTGGATGCCAGCTGACCTCGATGGAGATTTAGTGCTAGATTTAAAAGGCTTTGTTTACAGACAATTAAAAACCACATAAATTTAAATTGTCAAAGAAGAAATGGTTTGCAAAGCCTCTAACAGCTCAATAGCCCCTCCCAGCCCTGTGCAGGAAAGACCCAGAGGCAAATACAAAGCCACTAACCCAAATGCCTGTGGAGTTTGCCAGGAAGCCAGATCCTGCTGCTTCTGGGGCTTGCTACTGCTGTTGAAAAACAAAATCTTACACAGCTTCAAATGTAGTGCTAACCAAACGGCGCGAAGGCCCCAGACAACCAGGGAGGAAGTGACTGCATCAAAGTAGTCCACAAAGTATGGCTTTATTGCAACTAGGCCTTTAGGCAATCAGTGTGTTGGAACCTTTTGTGTGCACTCCATTTTTCCCACCGAAGGAATCAGAGGTACAGATCAAAAAGTGATACCAACACAAATTCAGAGTGTGAAACCCGACATCATCCCAATTTTTATCTGCATATTTTACTCCTTCCCATCAGCCATAGGGCAAATGGACACAAGCTTCAGGAAAGAGCCGCTCCACAGGAAAGAGAAAAACCACCCTTGCATGTTTGCATCAATATTTGGTGCTGATGTTGATGAATAAGTAATGATGTGTAGGTGTTGATAACATTTATACACATCTCTGATTGGTTCTGACACAGGTGCTCCATGGAGGATGAGGTTTACAAGCCGAAAATGGTCAGGAGAAAGCCATGGTTTCGGGCTGTCCCTCACAGATGCGGGGTTTTGCACCTGTGTTTGAAGTTGCTCTTTCATTTCGTTTCTCTGCAGAAAAGCCCGGCATGATGTTCAAACTGGGAGCACCTGTGTTTGGGGCCAACTTGGACTGTTTTGTGGCCTGAATACGGTCTCTTGGATTCGTGACTTAAACTTAACAAGAAAACTTTTTTTTTCCCCCCTTGGAGTTTTGAAATTTGGGATTAAAATTCTGAATATACCTATTAATCTCAGAACCAAGCATCTGCAAATCTCTGTACAGCTTGCTTCTGTTATTCAAGGATTTGGGTGATTAAAAACAAATGCTATTAAACATTGAATGAGGGCTGAAACCCTGCTCATTGATCGAAATCTTTGTTTAAATCAGAAGGTAATTTCCTTACGTGGGCGATGTGACATTTAGGCACCGGGGTCAACTACTAATTTAATACGATCTGATTCTACTCTAAGCTAAAGGCAGAAATTGAATGGCATCTCCAGCTAAATTAAAATTTGGGAGATTTTTTTTTTCTCTAATAAACTGACAACAATATTGATAGATTCTTCACTCTCTGCTTAATTGGGTTAAGAACATTAAAAATTCTCCAGTTAAAAATAATAAGTCTTTTGCAACCGTAACTAATCTTTCATCCCCTAAGGTTTGGCCAGTGACAACTGGAGGCAAATCAAGAGGAATTTATCACTCAGAATCATGGCCACAAGTCTCATTAAAAAAATTGCAGGGAGAACAATTAAATGGCATGTTCAAATTCTTTGGACTTGGCATTAGTAAATCTAAAGGCTAATAATATGCATTATGTAAATCTATTGGTTGCTTTAATTTTTGGTCATAATTGTGATATATAAATTATATTTTTTAATGAACTGTTGTACTTTTTATTAAAGAACAAATTCAGGGGAGAACGGCTACATTTCACTATCTTCAAAGAAATAAAATACAACTGTCTGACCAAAATTCTATTGATAAATTATGCTGGTAACAGCATTCAGAAGAAAGAGATTTATTATTTAGAGTTTAGACTGAAGAGCAGAGGTGTCTATTAAGTAATAATGTGATAAATAAATATTGTAGAATTTTTATAATAAATAGCGCGTGGATAAAAACGGGTACGCTAGTAACAACTTTGACAAATAATAATGAACTGCAAAAAATCTGCAGGATTAACACTTGTTTTATTTTTTATCAATTAGCTCAGCCTTTGATTTGAATTCTCCACCTCTGGCATCAAGGAGATGCCTTTTCTTTTCTTTAAACAAAGGATTATTCTTCCTCAAAAGGGGTTTGTCTAGTTCTTTTATTGTTTTATGTCACACAAGGGAAAAATGCTTTTGAGGCATCACTACTGAATTTAGCAGGGACGAGAGTTTACTGCTATATAATCATTAGTCAATGCAGTAGCTGAAACCTTAAACAAAAGAAAACAAACTACAAACAGGCAAGCATCCCCTAAAGGCACATCAGAACACCAGAGAGGGGCGGCATGGATTTCAAACAAGGTTGCCCAAGCATGTGCTAAATATTGCTGCTCTTGACTTTAAACTGCACACCAAGGAATACAGTTTCACCTTCCATTCGGAAACAATACTGAGGAACAGGGGGAAGAGAATATAAAGGGTTTAGCAAATGCACTTTACTCCGACTCTGCAGCAACTTTGTAAAAATTCTATTTCAAGCCTAATAAAAATCTCTCAGTATAACGAGTCCCCTCATAAAGCTATTAGAAAGAGATGCTTAAATTGCTGGCATCTTTCTATCTTGAGCCAGGCTTTGTTACCTCATACCGACTACCACCATATACAGTTACAGGTCTAGAATACAGCTGTGTGCTGCTCAAAACCCTTGGCAGAGCATTTCAGCAAGGCTTCTTGCTTTCAAACCCAGAATTTTCACATCAGGTTCTTAATGATGAGGCTAAGTACTAAAACCTGTCTAGAAGAAGTTTCTAAAGTAGGCTGATGAGGCAACACTGCTCTGTGAAAACAAACACAGGCAAAAAAAAAGTATTAGTAAGAAAGAGTACAAATGAGAAGTAATGCCATTTTTAAAGGCAGGCAAATCAATGCATATGGAATACATTTCACAGATAGGAACCCATGTGTTGGGGGGAGAAATCGTACACACTACAACAAAAAAACCTTTTATAACAATTTTTTTTCATCGAAAATATTTCTTTGAATTATTGATTCTGCTCTCTGGTGTGTGTGTGTGTGTGTGTGTTTTCTTATTAATTACTGCAGTCATTTTCATAGTCTTGTTGTTATTCAAACTTGCTGATTAAAATAGAGCTGAAGTTAATGCCATAAAATGAAAGCCAGGCTGCACTGGTTTCTAGTCAGCTTTTAAGAGGCTCTGTCAGAGCAGGGTATATTAATCCACAGCAATATGTTTTTGCTACAGTCCCAAGTCTTATACCCATTTCCTGACTTTGCTCCACTCCCCCCCCCAAAAAAGTCTTACTTATCAAGAATAGTTTGGTTTTTTTTTTAATTTTTTTTTACCGTTTTATTTCTTTTTGAGACAGGGAGAGACAGAGCATGAACAGGGGAGGGTCAGAGAGAGGGAGACACAGAATCTGAACCAGGCTCCAGGCTCTGAGCTGTCAGCACAGAGCCCGACGCGGGGCTCGAACTCACGGACCACGAAATCATGACCTGAGCCGAAGTTGCCCGCTTAACCGACTGAGCCACCCAGGCGCCCCAAGAATAGTTTTTAAGTAACTACAGGTCAGTAGGGTATCTTGTAGTTAAAATAACAATATGTAAAATTCTAAATGACAGTGACTTTCTTAGTTTTGGCTGCTATGAGACAAGAACTCAATAGTTTGGAGAACAGAAGGAGTTGAATACCATTTAACTAGACTCTCAAAATACCCCATCTAAAATTCATGGCAAGATAAAATATCACTGGAGATAACACTGAATATTGGGAAAACTTATGGCTTTGGTTCCCACAGTAGCATATCTTGCCTGGGCTTGAGATTTCCTTCCTATTTTAACTTATATAAAAACCCATTGTCTCTCCCAGAACACCACAAAAAGCTTCTTTTCTCCACCAGTCATGTCATGTTTCCTTATATTTGGTTGGAAACACTGCATGAAGTTGTGTGACTGGGAGCTGAATTAAACAAATGGAGAAGTAGAAAGATTGTTTTAAGCGCCTTACTTTATACTTTTGTTTCTCAAAATTAATCAACGAATTAATTCCGTAAATTTATGAAAGCACTGCCCATTTCAGGTTTTATCAAGACTCATGTAAGTGTGTGATGGGCACTGAGGAAGGCACCTGTTGGGATGAGTACTGGGTGTTGTATGGAAACCAATTTGACAATAAATTTCATATTAGAAAGAAAGAAAGAGAAAGAAAGAAAGAAAGAAAGAAAGAAAGAAAGAAAGAAAGAAAGAAA
>NW_024412405.1:30444454-30480653 GCF_014898765.1 Herpailurus yagouaroundi
CCCCCCCCCTTTCTCTCTCTCTCAAAAGAAATGAGTAAACTTTAAAAAAAAATTTAGATTAAAAAAAGTTTGTTAAATGAATGAATAAATCAGTCAATGAATTAACAAATGTCCTGCCCAAGAAATAATGGAAATCAAGAAACATAGGCAAAATAATTAAAACTTGAGAAGACTCGGTTAGATTGGAGGAGAAGGTTTAAAAACTCCATGACCCATATTCTCCTGAAATCAATCAGTAAATAAATCAATAAATAATAAATCAATAAGTGACAGAGATTTTCACATTTTAGAGTTTTGATATGAAGTTACCTAGTAAAATCTATTTTGAATTGAATCCTATAGTATTAAACAAGTATAGATATCAGCTAAAAACAGTAATGATTATGGCAAACTAGAAAATGAAAACAATTATCTGAATCATTGCCTGCCAAATCTGTTTTGTTTTCCTTAGAGACATAGGTGCTGGCATTGTGTCTGGAAACTCACAAAAGGTTGGCTGAGGACTGAGCAAATGCCAGCTACTTACTCGCACCAGATAAATATTTCAGTTAGATTCCTATCCCAAATTACCCTTTCAACCTGAAGAATTTTTGCATCAATGGTTTGGTTTACCCAAACTCTATTTTATCTATGTCCAACTATTTACATCATGGTAATAAAATATGCTTTTTGACTCTATAGAAAAGCTTCCATCTATTTGATTCTCTCTAGGCAAAAGTTACCCTTCCTCACCAAATTCAAATAGAACTTTTCCAGAGAAAATGAGAAACCAATTTTTTGGTCAAAAGTAATTTTCTTGAATATGCCAAATGCCTTAGTTTTCAAAGAGTCCTTTAAAGACCATAAGAGTATTATTACAATGCTTGCAAATCTGGTTCTTTTTTTTATAAGTTAATGATGTGGGATGAGAGATATTTCATCTTTTATACAGTTATTTGACAGTGATGAATTTAATTCATTCTATCACATTGAATGATACATTTATATTCAGTATGTAGTTTAAAATTTCATAAATGATTAAAGTCCCTGTCGTTTTAATTATAATATGCAGAGAGCAGCCAGAACTTATTTGCAAAGAATAATGTACAAGTCAATAAATTTGGTGAGTACTCCTGACAACATATAAATAATGACTTTAGAAGTATAACTACCTGTAGTTGAAAACTAAATAACAAAGGTTCGTGTTTGGGTTTTTATAAACTAGCTGATCTAGCTTTCTGTAGAAGCTCTTTGGGGTTATAATTTGCTTTATTAAATTGAAAACACAATAATGCAATGACATTACATTAGTAGTGAACCAATTTCAACTGGAGTACAGCTTGAAATTAATCATACCTGGTCACGTTCCTGCCCCTGGACCTTGGTCACTGGAAAGAGCTTTGGGTACTCAGAGCTTCCCTGGTATCCTTTAAACCAGGAATTTTCCCCAAGAGAGTCTGACCTTCCCACCCAACTGGATGGCTCAATACTCAGGACCATGTTGTCCCTGTCGCCACTCCCCACCACAGATTGTACACTGCCGCTTACAGCTGGACTCGTTTCCACAAATAAAAGGGCGTCCTTCGATCCATTTATTTATGTGTTTAGCAAAATATTTACTTGCCAGGAACTGCTCTGCCCTCTGAAGTTACAGAACAAAACAGGCAAGGTCTGGCTAGAATAGATTAGCCTGCACTGGATAAAGAATGAAAGAAACCAGATGATCAGAACTTTGTGGGTACCATGGGTTTATGTAGAATTGTAAGATACAACCCAGTCCCTCTTGGACCTTACATTTCATTCATTTCAGAGTGTTCCTTTCTACCTCAGAATTCCATTTCAATACAAGAAATCAAAGCTGTACTGACAATGGAGACAGCCCTTGCTTGAATCCTTCTTTAGGTTCAGGAATAACTATTAAGGTAATCTAATTACTTTCTGGCACTTAATGACTCAAATGTGCTTAAGGCAATTTCTCCTCTGAGAGGCAACTGAGACTGTCCCCCATAACAGGTCCATTGGAAAAGCAGGCATTTGTGTTGTTCCCACAATCTTGGCACACCGAAGGGTGATCTTGGCCAACAGATCTAGTAGCTCAACCTTCTTGTTAACATTTTGAACCTGGTATCATATAACTAGACCAGAAGTGTGGTTTAAATGCGTGCCTCACAAAAAGCATGTCGTGATGAGCCCAGTCATCCTTCAAGGTCTGTGCTAAGAACAGAAGACAGAAAAGAAGCTGAGATGCTAATATCATGTCACCTTTGTTTAGATTCAAACATTAGTGGCTGAATACTGTGAGTCCATACCGGGAAACATTTTTCCAGAGCATGACTGCTCAACTTATGGAAAGTTTTGTCCGTACTGTGACTGCAGGGCTAGAGCTATAGTTTAATCGTAACTGGTCCTTTTGATGTTTGCGTCTCTCAGAAGTCAAGAAAGCAGGAAGAAAGAGGGGAAAGGAATGGAAAGAAAGGAAGGAGACATAGAAGGAGGGAAGGAAGGGAGGAGGGAAGGAAGGGAAGGGGGAAGGAAGGAAGGGAAAGAAGGGAGGAAAGCAACCGCTTACAAATATGGATTCCAAGCCTCCAACATTCAAATGTCACAAACATGGAGGAGCTGTTCGCATCTCAGAGGACACAGGAAGATAAAAAGAGAGAGAGGTCTTCTCTGTGACACTCTAAGAAAAGCTATACCCATTTCGTTCCATCTCGCTTTTCTTCATGTCTTCTCCCATCCCATAACTCCTCACTCCAACCCTTCTGTTCCCAACACAGCAGCGGAAACACAGGAGCAATCCTTGTGCCCGTTTTAGAACTGGAACACAAAATTAAACTCTTCGCCTGCTACCCAAACAGACGGGCTAACCATCATCCCTAAGCAGAGTATGTGGGAGAAACAACGACAGACCTTTAACCAGAGCATTGCTGAAGGACAGCCTAACGGACTGCCACCTACCATCTCTCAGGGTTAATAAGCCACCTGTCTTGAACGTAGCAGTCATACTGGTCTTTGAGGCCTATCCCAACGCTTAAACTCTTGATGAAGTTCTTACTGTGCCAAAGGAACTTACTAACAAAGCCACTGAGTCAATTTAACCTAGGGAAACTGGACCCAGTAGACTAGGCTATCAGAGTTTTGTGTTGAGATAATTACTGCACTAAAGAGAGCATATGGGCTGTCAGAGCTGGCACATGGCCTGCACCAGCTGTTACCTGGGCGCTTTGGAAAACCTACTGAACAGCATTTTGGACACGGCACAGCTCTGTGTAAGTTTTCCAAGGCTTCTACTGGGAGTTCTTCATAATAAATTTATTTCCTGTAGAAGGGAGGATTGCACCCAGTAATGTAACTGGAACAAGCATGTTAAATTTTTCTGGCAGATGGAGTACCACTGGCTAAAAGGGAAAAGCGATCTGGGGCATAAACCGGCACAAAGCCTGCAAAGCCGGGAATAAGCAACACATCGACCAGAGCAGGTTCCCCGATCTTAAACCAGGAACAAGGTACACCTATCACATGGAGAATTTCGTTGAAAACAGTTGATGGAGCAGATGATTCATTTAAACTTCGACCACAGTGTCTGGCACACAATAAGCGAGAGTTGTTATTTTTATTATTCTGTTATTAATCCTTCCTAGTAAACATACTCAGGATTCCCGAACGGCCAGGCGTTCTACTGCTAGAACTACTCCCCCTCAGGAAAGCATTTCTCCAGGAACGGATATTAAAGTGTCAGCCAATGAATGCCTGTTAACGACAACAACTTTCATTCGTATGTACCACATTTTCTTCTGAAAAAACCCAAAACTTGACAGCCTTAGTCTCCGTGATGGACACTCTTGAAGTCCAGCTACCCCTGCAAGTATCATACAGCCACAAACCACATGTACGGAAAAAATCCGAAGACAAACCAAAGAGGAACAAGGGGTAAGGGTTTTTCATACTAGAGTTGTCATACAAAAAGACAAGTTTCAGTAAATATAACCAAACTATACAACATTAATTCTTAAGCTTTACTTGCAGTAGTAATGCTATCACAGTGTAACCTAGATTACACTTCCTTATTCAAAAATGATTTTTTTTCCCTTCAAGAATGTCAGGGAGACTAACTTTGGGCCACAGCAGACCCTTATTACAGAAAAATCACCGCAACATCGATTGAATGTTAGAGTGTCCAAGCCGAAAGTAAGACTGGATTTTTACTTTCAAATTCAAACTTTGTAATCTCCTTAAAAACAGAAGTAGAGTGAACATGACAGTCACAGCTCTCCTCCACCTGTTTGAGAAGGAAAGTCAGCTTCACTCCAAGGAAATAATTTAAAGCCAAGTTTACTTACAAAACAGATCTCGTTCAAGGTTTTCTTGTGAATCAGATACTATACTTAGTCTCGATTAAGTGAATTTACTTTGAGAAAATACACAGCTATTAAAGACCAGCCCTGGAAGCATTGAGTCCGGTCCTCTTTTGTCATATTTCCAGAAGGACAGACAGCAGGTTTGTGTTCCCAGACAAAGACAGGCATGCTTCGGTGGAATGGGTAACGTGTCCAACTTGGAAAAATTCAGTCATTAGATTTAAATTTTTAAAATGTATGCCTTAAAAACATTCAGGACATTTAGAAAATCTACCGCATTACATCACAGTAAGTGCATCACCGCATTATATTTTGCAAGCTTTAGCAAATAAAAAAATCCCCCAGAAGAATCTTAATTCTTATCTATGGAAAACATTAAACTGCTAAGCGCTAAGAACTGGAATTAGTCCTTAAATCTCTAATGAGAATAATAAAACATGAGTGCAGTTTGTGCTGTAACTTGATAAGGCCTGAATTTACTTGCTGTTAGGAAAAGTCACTGATCCAGCAGTATGGCTTTTACTCCCTGAGGTACAGGAAACAGTATCTGTCCTCCAGGAACCTCCTGTGCGGTAAGCACTTCTTATCAGTGCTATCAGAGGACCAAGATAGCAGGGTAATATCTAGTAACAGCAGCTTTATGAGATGATCCATTACTGATTTAAATCAATCTCAAGCAGGTAGTTCTTAACCCATTCAGAGCAGACCTGACCCCCTCCACAGGCGACCCTCAAACTCTCTCCGGACACTGCCTGTCTTCAAACTCCCAGGGAAGGCACAAACTGCAAAGCACCACTTTTTGCCCTCGAAACTAAGTAGCTTTTTAAAATCTTGCGGCTCTGAAAGATTACAGACTTGAGCCTCCCGACCAAAAATTGAAATCCAATTTTAGTTGTAATGATCAATTCTGCGTTCGCTTGGTAGATACACATAGCGGGAGCTTAATGAGCCTATTAGCAATTTGCTAAGACCCAACAACTTGCTGTGAGGAATGTGAAGATAAAACAAGTCCCCTTCTACTCTTGGGGAATTTTGTTAAAGACATATTTGCTGGGAAGCAGGTCCCACTGTTTATAGGCACAGATCAGCATAAATGCAAATGGAAGAATGTTTAAGAGCAAATTAAGCCCTGCATATCAGGAATTCAGTTAGCAGGGACATCAGATGGACATATGATCTTAGATTTTCATATGCTCTAAATGAAAAGTGTTCCTGAATATCCTCACACTGGAAAAAATAAATGCTAAGGATAGATTTGGGGCTTACTTGTATGCTGAAATGAGGAGACACACACGCACACACACACACGCACACGCACACGTGCGCACGCACACACACACGTAGATGTAAAATAATAGATTTTTGTGTGTGAGGGGGGCCTTAAATATTGTCAATTTGCCCCGCTAATTTTACAGACAGAAAATGGAGGCTTTGGGAGATTCAATAACTTACCAAGGTCACACCTAGATACTGACAGAATTGAAATCTCCTGACACCTGCTAATGCTTTTTCTAGTATACCTTGCTGCTTTTAAACAGACATCTTTGTGAATATATATAACTCCACATACATATGAGATTTTAGCACTTTCTGGGTTCCGAGCTAATTCAAGCTATGAACAAAAACAGTAGTCATGTATTAAATATTTAAGATTAGTTATGTTGACTTTTGGTTGATGTTTTATTCCCATATCAATTAGATTTGAATACCTTCACCTTTTCATTCAGTATCAGGAGTGTAAAGTGTCAAAGTCAGATACGTACAGAAAACCAAAATTTGGTACTAACGCAGCTATGCACAGTTTAGGACATCATCCCTATTTTCTCCCCCGCGTAATGCTGCCTTCAAAAAATCAGCTAAATATTCGAACTTCTCCACTGTCGCTCAATTGTTAGTTTTCAAACTCTCTGAACTTGCTGAAGTTAGTAGAAACACACAGAATTGGGTTTTATTTTATTGCAGTAGAAATTAATGAAAACATGTAGACCACAATGCTTCTGGCAGTTACTTTGTGAAACAGAAACAGGCTTTTCGACTTTTCTCAGATCAGCATTTAGACATTTTCACTAGTGCAACTTTTTACAAGTTGATTAAAGTTTCCCTTAATTAACTGTGTCTGGCCCCACTACGGCACTAATCATTGATTTTTCCTGGGTATTTTATTGTTTAAAAATGTATTCTACTTAGACACAGAGAGCTAAAAAGCAAAATGCCCTTTGCCAACTTTGCTGCTAGGTACGCGCACTTCCTTCTCCTCTGCTGTTTGTGTCTATTTCGGCTTCCAAACTTGTTCACCTGATCGTGTCCAATTGCTGAAGTACAGACCACCACGTAGAGAACCACAATAATAGGCTTCCCCTTGAGAGAGCCACATGGGACTTCTGTTCAACCCTTTCATGTAGAAATGGCATGCAGGATTTTTTATGATTCATTTTTCCCTTTTTGATAAGATATGAAAGAAATATCAAAAGAAATTCAGAGATATTTCCATTTTCTCAGAATGAGATGAAGTGCATAAGAAACCTGCTATTTTTCCCTGGCATTCTGGGTTCATAAAGTGAGAAAATTATCGTTACTGCTATTTTTGTTTGATGTCTGAAAACAAGATTCCGTGGGGTTTTTTTTCATTTTTACCCTTTCAAATTAAATCACCTAGCTCAGTGAATGTACTTAACATAAGAACTAAAGCAGAATGATGCCTAGAAACTGTGATTTTAGTAAGTACCAATAATCATTTGCTTATCAAATTAATAAAACTCAAAAAAGCAACACGAAACATACAAGGACCAAAATCTTTGAACGCCCAGATGAAAAGACACGATGTTCACGAGCCATAGAACACTCTAGCAATATACTTTTAATACCTTGGATATTTAGTTAATATGAAACAAACATTTTTTATCTAACACACATAGTTATCTAAATATCAGAGCCAGAGGCTGCAGGTTTACAGAAGCAGGCAAGTAGCCTTCTTCCTTTGTGTTACTTAATCGCATTTTCTAACAAACCTTCCAATGTCAAGGTTGTTCCTAAGATTTAGGGATGGGCATTTTTATATTTTGTGTGCTATAATCAAATCACTTTGATCACTTATCACTTCAACATGCTTTGGCTTTTCAATGATTTTATGCATTCGGATTCCTGGATGTTTTAGCAATCTTATCAAACCATCGCTTTAAAGAAAACCAGGATCAATGGATTTAGTATCACATATACCATATTTATTCAGTGGCCTAAAGCTATAGTTCTCCCCTGTCTTATCTTTGCAATACATAATTCTCTTACACACGAATAGGAGCCCTATATTAATATATTTAAGCCAAAATACCATGCAAATGTGTGATCTTTGCAATCAGTCTGTATGTATGTGCCTTTAGAATGCAGGCTGGCAGCAAGTTACCTTTACCAATGACCTTGTTTATAAACGACCTATTAACACATTTCAGCAAAGTTTGCTGCCAAATCACCCTTGGTCAGTTTTACAAACAAAAAAAAAAAAAAAAAAAAAAAAAAAAGAACAGTCAGGTGCCATCAGGACAATTTCAAGACATTTTATATCAGACACCAATTCAATATTCCCTTGCATTGGAAATTACAACCCCAGAAATTCAGAAGGCCTTTAAAAAGGGAACACTTGGAATATGTCACGTAAATCTAAATACAGTATTATTTCTCGGTCATCCTTCTCAACTCCGTTTTGATAGTAAGGATGAGGGTAGGAATCCCAGAGTGATTAGGACGTCTGTAACACCAAATATAGATTTTAAATGGGTTTGCTTTTTGCTTATGGTTTATATTCCTCTTGGAAATTTGATTTGAATAAAAAATGTATTCCCCTCTTAGTTTTGAATCATTTCCCCCACCTTAAACAAGTATTATTTGCAGCATGTTCACACAGAAAGGAAGATAAGTAATAATACAGTGCAGGCTCCAAGTAAAATCTAGCCCAGTACAGACAGCGTAATAATGATGTCATTAAGACTCCTAGCTGAATGGGATTCAGACAGAACTGTTGTATAGCTGCAGACATAAATCTGAAAGAACTTTTTGGCTACATTCTCAGACTTACCTTGAGAGATATTTAGGAGCTCCAGCAAATGAGTTGAGAGAAATGCACTCAAAAGAAGAAGGTATGCAGACTGCAGACAGAGATGTAGGCCCTATAGGTGCATCCTTCTGAGATACAGGAGGGAACAGTTTGTTAAATGGATAAAGACAGAGAAACAATCTGAAGAAGAAGAAAACAGAAAACAAATAAACCTTAATTCTAGCACAAATAAATGAGAGAAAGGCAATTGTAGGGCTGCTCAAAGCCTTTTTGCCTAGCTGAATGAAAGCAATCCCTAAGACTGAATGGGTAATGAGATCCTGGCTCCTGAGATTTTAGCTTTCTTAATCATGTTCATAATTAATTCAAGAACATTGATAATTTCATTACATTCTTTTTGTCTTATCAATAAATGATGTGCCTGCACTTTTGGTCCTGTGTACAGGGAGAGGAGAGATGCTTTGGGTAATATTGCACTAGGAATAGTGGATATATACGATCCAAAAAGGTGAAGTGGTAATTATTATCCTTGACCAGCCTTCTATTATCAGAACACGATGACAAGCAGCTACAAATAATTAATAAGCTTTTTATGCAGAAATGCAAAGCCTTTGAAGAAAAATATGCTGCAAGTAGAATTCCTTACCAAAGATTATGTACACAGCCTGACACGCTTCTACAGAGAAACAGTTTGAAATGGAACTCGCTAAAATGCAAGCATCGCAAACACAGTACGAAAATCAATAACTTGTTTTTTAAATATCATTTTAAAAAAAACTTTTCTTCATCTTAATGTTTTATTAAAAAAAATTCTATGTCCTTCCAATTGTCTTCCTAAAGTCCTTCCTAGGATCAACCTACAAAGATGTTAAACTGAACTACCCACTCAGTAAAACCTCCTTTTTATTTTTTTAAACCAAGACAGAAAGCTCTCTGTCATTATCTGTCAGTCATCATCAAAGGGGCCCTTTTCCTTTACGGTTCTCTCTATTCACCCCCATGTAAATTTTCACAAAGCCATCGCTCATTAGTTTCACAATCCATGTTCAAGGGTTTGGAGGGAATGTTGAATGCCACTTAATAGAATGAAACAGAAAGGCAGCTTAGTCTCCCCAACCATTTAGAGAATTAACATCAAATTAAAATCTTGTCAGTTAGGAAGAGCTGCAAATATGAAAATTCTCCTAATTGGTAGCAAGAATAACATTTCAGTTTTAAACACAAAGTAGGTTGCAAATAATTCAGCCTCAAGTGCACACAAGTGATACACGGACTAACGTTTTTTTAAGTAGACCAATATGGTGGGATAAAATCTCAGCAGTGGAAGCCATTCCGCAAAAATGTCTCCAAACTAATTGTGCTGTTAAAGATGAAAACCATTCATACGATGCTAAAAAGTATGCATGTTGGCACTTCGATCTGATTACTAAACAAAACGGTCTTTGAGAAGACACTGCAGAATCACTTAGTAAAGCAAGCTGTTGCCCGTGACATTGATATATGGGACAGAGATGATGTATATACTGGGTGGCTTTATCAGTAAATCACTGACTCTATTTACTTCCCCAAGGAAAAAGACCTGTCCCTGAAAGAGGACTCTTTGTTAGAACCACCAGTAGGGGATTAATATTGGCAAAACATTCAATTTGGATATAGTCCTCCAGAAGATTCATAAAACAATAATTTAATAAGTTAACGGACAAAGATTTAGCACATTGGCAGCATACAATTGCCTAGAGAACATTAAGTTTCTTTATTAATTTCATCAAATGATTTCTCCGTGAACTCAGTTATATAGGTTCTAGCTACCAGAGACCTATTTCTCAACTAAAGACACCAAATTTCGGGAATTTTAAGTCCCTAAAAACAACTTTTCAATAACATACAAAATAGCACCATACAGACCAACTGCTGCTTGAAAGACTATTCGATGGCGGTTACATTTAGGCTTAGATGTCAATTTCCATATGTTCCACAGATGCATAAACATTTCAGGTCTGCTTTGAAAGTTCCAGATAGGTGGTAGACCTTGCAAATCAAATATACCAAGCTAATGCACGTCCAGCTGAATTTTAGGGACAGAAGCTGGAACTGTAAGTGCCTTCGGTACAGTTTCCAAGGAGCAGTAGGATTAGAAAGAAACAAATACATGTGATGGTGTGTGGCATGCATTAACGTGTTTCAAATCCTGTTGCTTTTGCATATTCACTGCCAGCCTGAAGAGAAACATCAAGGCACACTTCTTGACACATCTCGCAAATTCTCCCCTGACAACCAATCAACCCCTAGGCTGTAATGCTTTGACCTTCCCGGTGATGATTCTACAAGAGAAAGTCCGTTTCTCTTTTCGTTCCCAAAGACAGTACTTCATTCAAGCCATCAGATCTTCTTGCCTGGGTTCTGTTATTTTTAAATGTTCTTCCTGCTGCTTCTAGGTTCACTTTCTCCTTTCCACTCTCACGCCACGGCCTGTCATCTTTTCAAGATATAAATCTTATCATGTCATTCCTCTGCTTAAATGTTCAATGGCTCCCCATTTTCCTTGTAGACCCATTTATTCTGGCTCCTCGTTACCTCTCCTAGCCTCACCTTTTAACCATACAGTCCCCTCAATCGTATGAATTACTTTCTGCTTGTTAGATTGCTCTTTTTCAGTTAGCCTTTCGAACATGCAGCACCCTTGCCAGACCCAGGGATCAATGGCCAATTATTTTCTCATTCGATTTTATAAGATGTTTTTTTTCATTTGCTCTTCGCAATCTCTGAAAGTTCTCATTAACATCAAGACTTTATCACTGGAATTGGGGGTTCTACTTGGGGTGATTCTTGCTACAGTCTATCGGCTGCTCAACCTCTAGGGCAGTCATACCAGCCACTCACCTTGCTATCATTGTCTGTAGCCTCTGCTGTTTCCTTCCCCACAGAACTTGAGTGCCAAGCATGAGCCCTAAGTTTCAACTATGTTTCAATTTGATCGAATACAGTCTGTTCCCGAAAAAGAAGGGTATTGCTCGTTTCATCTCATTAGAGTGATATTCTTGGACTTTGCTACAATTATTCTATCAGTCTCCGAGACATTTTTACTTCCTCTGTTTTAAATCTATGTTTGAGTCTGCATAGGAAGGTGGAAGTTGCTAGAACTGAGAAAACCAGATAAAATGATTTGAATATATGTCATACTAATTACATTTTGTGTAATTTCAATATTGTGGCAATTAGGAGGAATTAAATATAAAGACACAAAAGGGTATATGGAATATAATAGGTGCTCGGAAAATCTTTGTTGAAATAATAAATGAAAGTAAATTGAGCCTATAAAATTCAACATCTGGGACATTCTTCTACATTTCCACCTGATTGCTTGGTAAGAAAAATTTGAATTTGGCCAATTCTCTGATAACTAAGGTATGGAACTGCCCTTTTGCAAAGATTTTCAATCAGCAGTGCATTGTTAGAAGTTTCAACACTTCGTGTTTTCGAAGTTCCCTGATCAATCAGAATCGCTTCCTGATGATACCAAATAAATGTAGCCTGACTGAAAAATCAACAAAGTCTCACCAGAATAAAAAGAGGAAGGGGAGAGAGCAAAGACATGGCCATTTATTTATAAGGAGTTAAGAAAGCGCACTAGATAAACAGAGGTAAAGTTGTAACAGTCCCAGCTGAGAAATAGCCAGGGGGCTTTAGAGGGCTGTAGCCACGTGGTCCACACAGCGTGAGCTACTCTGCTCCTTGACAAAAACTGGTGAGCAGATTTCATGCTGCTGTCTCAGTGTATTAGTTGATGTTGGCAATAATTTCAAAGTTCAAATTTTATTTTGGCAGGGCAACTATTAGAGAATGATACTTGGGAATAATTTAGAAGAAAGTGATATTTATGTCACAATTAGACCTAAAAAGAAATGTATGTATATCTTACCCTTTTCTTGTCCCCTTTTCTATTTGAGAAAGTCACTTTCTTTTACATCTGAGTTTAAGAGCCCTCTCCTTTCTCCAGTTGGGAGATTCAGAGGCCCAAATAAGAGTTAAAACAGTCTTCCGAATACAAATGAAAGAAGAGATGGTTTTTCCACAACAATTTCCCTTACATAAGTGGCAATACCAAACTGACAAGTTTAGAATCTTACAGAATCTGAAAAGGGCAGCGAACTACATAGAACAGACATAGGTGAGCAAATATTCTATTGGAATGAATTTTTCTGGAAGCCTATTGAAATGTTTTACTTTAATCTTTTTCTTTTCTTTTTTTTTTCTTTTTTTGATGGACATCTTTAGAAGCTGTTTCTTAGACAATTCCAAACTCTCCCTTAATCTGAAATGGTATATATTAAGTATTTAACCTTTCTTGATAATGTGGAGCCAGATTTGTGATAGCTCAGCACTGCTGCTCTGTAAAACCATGGCCTCAGAGACATGTGCATAGCACCAGCTCCATGTTGTAGATAAACCAAGGCTGAGGGGGATTGGGTTATGCCGGGTCATGATGCTTGTGAATGATGAAAGTAGCATTCTCCCTCTTCACCTTGTGGCATTTAATGCAACGTAGGCAATCTAAATGACAAAAATCAATTGAAACAACCAATTATGACTCACCTAACCTTACCTTTGACCTGCCATCTATGTGGTCTTCCCTTTCCATATAGTCATTCTTTGGAAACAAGGTATTTCAGGATCCCAGTAGCCACGGATTTCTTTCCCCCAAATTTTCCCAGAAATCTCAGAATCTCCAGAAGCATGTTCCACATTGTTTGCAGTGCAGGGAAGGGGAGTGTTATTGGAATCACCTCTGGGAGAGAGTAAGAAGGTCTAAAATACTGGAGCCTGACAGTGGGGCTGAGGCTCCATTAGGACAGAGGAGAAGATTGATTGCTCCAGGGTAACCAGGCAGGCCCCCACTGAAGTGGTAATAAAGGAGGCAATGGAGTTAGTGAGTGCCCAGGAAATAAATGGCAATTCTGGAAATTGTTTTGGTTGTCACAATAAGAGGAAAATGCTACATGAATCTAGTGGGCAGAGGCCAGGGCTAAACATCCTGCAATGCACAGGACAGCTTCCCAACAACAAAGAATTATCTAACCCAGGGGTGCCTGGGTAGCTCAGTTGGTTAAGCTTCCAACTCTTGATTTTGGCTCAGGTCATGATCTCACAATCGTGAGATCAAGCCCCGCATCAGGCTTGCACTGAGTGTGGAACCTGCTTAGGATTCTCTCTCCCCCTCTCTCTCTGCCCCTCCCCCTTTTTGTATGCTCTCTCTCTCTCTCTCTCTCTCTCTCTTTCAAAATAAATACATAAACATTAACAACAACAACAACAACAACAGAAAGAATGATCTGGCCTAACAGGTCAATGGGGCCAAGACTGGGGAACCTGGTTTAGGATAAGGCCTTTCTGAACACCTTTCTTCTCCATCTCCTCTCAGTCTTACTGAGGATGCAGTTGAATAACAGAGCTAACACACAATTTCCTCTTTGTTCCCTTCTCATTTAGGCAGCTGTGGTGAGCATACCAGTAAGGTGGTTTCCCCTTCTATTCCCCTTCCTCCAGGTTTCCTTGTAGCCTAGTTGTTAAGAACATGGGCTTTGGAGTCACATAGACTTGGTTTGGTTCTAGATCGGCTATAGGATGATAGGAAAATTATTAATTTTTATTTAAGCTTCAGTTTGCACATCTGTAAAGCTGGCAACATAATACTTACCTCCCAAGTTGAAGGTCAGACTATTTTCTCAATTCTTGCTACTATGCATGGCCTTTGTCTAGATTTCAGGGTTGTTGTTGTTTTTTTGTTTGTTTGTTTGTTTTGCTTTGTTTTGTTTTGGTTTTTGTATGAACTACTGTCATATTCTCTTCAATGGGCCTTTGCTACTAATTTGGTCTCCTCTGTGAACCTGTATCTCTTCACGTTGGGGGAACCACTCCCTTTCTCAATCTAAGCCATTCAGCAAGACTTTCCCCTGAGCTGGTGTGTGCTAGGATTGATCAATTAGAATGTTCCATATCCCTGGCCACAATAACTAGTTTGGGGATGAGAACCAAGTCCGGCCAGCAAGATCCATCCAAGGGATTTTGCTGGAACTGTTGGGAAATAGATGTTCTCTTTTCTCTGGGATGATTTCCCAATGGTAGAAAATTCATGGAAGGGCACTTGGGGCTCAGTGGGCTTAAGTGTCCAGCTTCAGCTCAGGTCATGATCTCACAGTTCGTGGGGTAGAGCCCTACGTTGGGCTGTGTGCTGACAGCTCAGAGCCTGAAGCCTCCTGAGGATTCTGTGCTTCCCTCACTCTCTGCCCCTCCCCTCCCCTCCCATGCTTTGTTTCTCTCTGACTTTCAAAACTAAATAAAACATTAAAAAAATATTAAAAAGAAAATTCATGGAGCCAAGGAGCTGGCTAAGCATAAAGCCAACCCACAGGGAAGCAAAACCAAGAGATGCAAGGAACAAGAGAGAGAGATAGGCAGATTCCTGACAACATTGGCTGAGTACCTGGACCCAGCCAGGTCTGCAGCAAGTTCTACCTCTTGATTTTCAATTACATAAGACATTTTTTCTTCTTCTTTGCTTAAGTCTATGTGAATAGATTTCTGTCATTCACCAAAACCACAACACAAAAAGTCTTGATCTCTCCATCTTTGTATTCTTCATACAACCTATTATATCACTTTTTACATTATAGGACCTCAAAAATGTTCCGTTAGATGGAATCTAACTCCCTTGAGAAATGGGTAGCATCAAACTAGAGGAAAGCAGAAAAAAATGGAGATGAAGTATAGAGGGAGAACCCAAAGGCCAAGGGTGCAGGAGTCACTATAAAAAATAAAGACCCCTGGGGAATGGGTTAAGTGAGATTAATAAGACTCCAGGGCTGGTGAAGAGGATGTTCAGAGCAGAGTGGGGCAGGAAAAGGAAGTGTAGCAATGATTATTGCCCATTCTGAATCGGGGATCTGTCAGGGAAGCACAGTCAGTAGGATGCATGAACAAATTCTACAATCGTCAGTGATTGGGATGGGAGTAGTTAGTTGCACCATCAGCGTGGTGCAGGCGAAGGAATGCAGCTCAGTTGCGCCCCCTCTGGGCAACTGTGATACAGCAGCCAGAAGATCCACAGCTGGGCCTCAACTCTGCCCCTGACAAGGATGGCAATTTTCAAATTATTTAATTTGCTGAATTTCTACTTCATTATCTCCAAAATACAGATGAAGATCCCTCTTTCTCAGGCTGGTGGGGAGGTCTAAGTGAGATAACATTTGTGAACACGCCTAGCAGTGTCTACCAAAAAGGAGATGCTGCGATCCTTTGGGGAAAGAGGCAGAACACACAGAAGTACCCAAACTCAGTGAAAAGCCTGAAGTATTTAAAGGCATCAGATACCATGCTAGGTTCTGGGGAGGCCAAAAAATATATAAGACAGTCCCTTCTCTCAAGGCACAGACAGGTAAGTACCTTAATGAAAACACCCTTTGATAACTGGTATAACAGAAAGAGAAACAAACTGGAACCCAGGGAAGACAGAGATTCACTCTGCCTTTAAAGGTCAGAAAAGGCTTAATTAACTCAGGCTTTGGAATTCAAGAAGGCTTCAAAGACAACGAGGCATTTAGATGGAGCGCTGAAGAATCAATAGGAATTTTCAAGAATTAAAAAAAGGTAGCGTAAAAAGAAGAGGAAGTTATTTCCTCTTAGAAAATTTTCCTTTAGAAAATTTCTAAAGTCTCTTTCAAACCAAAACCACTACGGGTCTGGTAAAGAGTTTATAAATAAGCATGGGTGGAGATGTCCAACATGATCAGCTATCAGGAAAATGGGGAAATTAAAACCACAACTATCAGAATAACTAAAATGAAAAAAATGACAACACTAGGGGTGCCTGGGTGGCTCAGTCGACTGAGTATCCAACTCCGGCTCAGGTCATGATCTCACAGTTCACAAGTGTGAGCCCCACATCAGGCTCTGTGCTGACAGCTCAGAGCCTAGGGCCAACTTCAGATTCTGAAGTGTGTGCCCCTCTCTCTCTGTCCCTCCACGGCTTGCACTCTGTCTCTCTCTCAAAAATAAATAAAAAAAAAAAAGTTAAAAAAAATGACAACGCTAAATACTGGTCAGGATGTGGAGAAACTGGATCTTTCCTACACTGCTGGTGAGAATGTAAAATACTACAGCCACTTTGGAAAAGAATTTAGTAATTTCTTACAAAATTAAATATACGAATCCCATACGACCTAGCAAATTGCACTCTTGGGCATCTATCCCAGAGAAATGGAAACTGATGCTCTTGACAGAAAAAAAAAAAAAAAAAGCAAAAAAAAGAAGCTATACAGAAATGTTCTTAGCAGCTTTACTTGCAGTAGCCCCAAACAGGAATTAGTCCAGATGTCCTTCAATGGGCCAACAGTTAAACATACGTTTATGTTTGGTACAAACATAGGTTTGGTACATCCAAACCGTGGAACAGAATGCAATAAAAATAAGAAGCTACGAATAAACACAGCTTAGATGACTCTAAGGAAAATTATGCCAAGTGGGGAAAAAACCTAATCCCCCAAGGCTATATGCTGTTTGATTCTCTTTGTAGAACATTTCTTAAATGACAAAATTTTAGAAATGGAGTTGGGAGTAGCGGTTACCAGAGGATAATAGAGGAAGGGGGCAAAAGGGAGATGGGATCCTTGTGGTGATGGATCTGTTCTGTACTTTGTGGTGGTAGAGACATGAACCTACACACGTAATGAAAATGGATAGAAATAAATACACACGTACACATAAATGAGTACAAATAAAATTGGGAAAATCTGAATAAATTTGGTAGGTTGGTAACGTGTACAAAGATCGCTCTGTATTATTTCTTACGACTGCCTGTGAATCAACAATTATCTCAATAAAAATCTCACTTAAAAAAGCCACCATGGTTCTGTATTATAAACTAGCTGAGGCTAGTAACAGAATTTAAACAGAATTTTCGTTATTTTTATCCTCTATGGATTTATTGAGCCCATAATTGCAAACGCAGCTTAATATTTGCCATTAATGGAATTTCTTTTCCTGTGTCAGCTCACCCAGCTCAGGTCAACCCTCCTTCCTTTGGCCTCCACCATGCATTGTATTCTACCTTTGTTCTAGTAACTCTGCACTGATTAAGGTCCCTTTTCATCATACGCTATGGCATGGCATATGTGTTCACTAGAACGCATTTGTCACCTCATGGGCACAAAGTTGCCATGTGTTCCCCGGCTTCCCTGACAGTTAAGTAGGACTTTGTGACTCAGTTCTGATCAACAGAATGTGGGCAGAGGTGATATATGTCCCTCCCCGTCCTGACCTGTAAATTCCTCTGTGATTCCATACAGTGGTCCAGCAGAGGACCTCACAGCCCCAGGAGACAGCAAGCGCTTGATGGGAGAAGCCTGCGACTGAGTGACAACACAGAAGGCAACTCCCTGTTAAGAAGTGAATTTACATTGTGTTAAGCCATTGAGCATTGGGTGTGCATCTATCAGAGCACATAATGTTATTCACCCGAACCAATAAATATGCTTGTCTTTACACTAGACTTGGGGCTCCTTGAAAGCAAGAGCTCTGTTCGGTTCACTTCACATTTCTGGAGCCTCGTACAGTGACTGACACAGGGGAGCTGCTCATACATGTTGGCTGACCATCATGCCCCCCCTCAGTGACAGACTTTTACCTCGCCTGCTATTTCACTGTCTTTGACACACCTGTTCTCGCCCTTGAATGCGGTAGGAAAGCCTGCGATCTCATTCCAAGTTCAAAATCTTCCTAATGGCCTTAAGCAGAAGCAGAGCTCAGAGAAGCACAGGTACAAATTACTAGTCAGTTACTTCACTTCTTCCTACTCTTAAGTACGTCTACTTTTTTTTATTTTGTGAGTTAAAAGCACATTTGGTTTATCAGAACCTTACTGATTTGAATGTAATTTATCCTTACACTTGATGTTTCACTAAATAAATGTTTCTCTAAAAATTTAACAGCAAAAAGCTCTAGTGAGAGCTCACATTTAGACATCTTCCTTACTTTTTAGAAAAATACCACAAGACACTTACTGCTGCACTATGAAATTGTATAAATAATTAAAATCAAACCTCACATATCAAAATAAATGACCTAAATACTTTTCATGATATATTATTCTTTTACTTTGTGGGTTGGCTTGCTTACAGGATAATTTGCAAAACTTCACTCATCAAAAATAGTTCGCCAGGTCTTTTGAGTGAATTGATGACTTTGGAATTCTGGAGTTTTACTCAGTAAGAGACTAACATATTTTCTTTGTACCTTACCTAAGTATGCACATGCATACTTTCAAATCTCAAGGGGAAAATATGACTAATTTGTTTAATTCGTGCTTTTATAAATACATACTTTCCCTTAAACCAGTCTGTGTACCATTTCATATCCCCTCATACCAATATTGCAGTAATATTTTGATTGCCGTGGAGAGCTACACTATTCACAGGGGTAGCTATACCATCACAGTCTTTACACTTGTAAAGGCCTTCTGGTCCAATACCTTTTGCAGAAAAAGAAACCATCCCCCAGAGGCCATATGGCTGAAGAAGCTCCCATTGCTGATAAGCAGAAGAGCCAACTCAAGAACCCATGCCTCTAACTCTGGCCAATGATGCCTTGGAATTCTGGAAGTCGTCTTCGATGTTGATTGTAAGATCTTGTAAGCTAAAATATGAGTCTTGCTAAGAATAAATCACATGCCTTTATTCTTGTGATTTAAGAACTCATATATAATTACATATGAGATGAGTTGGATGCCAATTGACTGGGCTATAGTTTCTTAATATTTAATTCAACATTTATTAATTTAAATTGTGTGGGGCTTTCTTTGGAGAGAACTTTTTCTTCCAGCTCCAAAATTTTTTTAAGCCCCTCAAAAGCATACAGACCTGTTCAGAGTTTCAACCATCACTATCATCTTTTTTTTGTACTTTTATACGGCTTGCGTTTTTACCTCAAACTCTCTAATCCATGTGAAAGTGATTTTGTTCTATGATAATAAAAACTAAAATTTCTGTTTTTCCATTTAACTAATCTTCATGCCTTCCGCACTTATCTGTGATGTCTTTTAGATAATGGGTCTATTTTTGAGTAATTTATCCAATGTTGTTGGATATGTTTTTATATTAGCATAGTATCTGTCAAGACAGACCAGCAACCTCCCGATAGCAACCGTTTAACCAATCCTGAGCTCTATTTCTCACTGAAGTTATGTGTCCAGTGGGGTCAGTAGGGGGCTCTGTTTATCACCATCTCTCAGGAATCCCCGCTGTCCAAGGACCCATTTCCAAGTGCTTCTAGGATGGGGGAAGCCATGCTGGTGTCCGCCCAAATGCATATCCCTTCTGCTCTGAACTTTTTTCCGTCAGTAAATTTTGCAGATTTTTTTTTATTATGGGCTGTACAATTATCTTGACAAAAATTTTCTTCACAAAAAAGTTTTAATGATTTCTTATATTTTTATTATCTATGCAGGTTTTCTATGACCATATATGGTTTTGACCATATATGGTTTGTTTCCCCAAATCATCATACGTCTCATCATACATCTCATTCAGACTCCAATTATTAATATAAAATTGTACATAGTGTGCTCTTGCGAGGAGTTATTATCACTTTTTTCTTATTTCTAATTTCATATATTTTATCTCTTCAATTATTCAGTAGCTTTACTAAGTGTTTATCTGGTTCATTGAGGTTCTTAAAAAGAAACCAGTTCTTAGATTCATTTTCTAATTATGCTTTTAATTTTGCTATTTTCATCGTTTTGCTTTCCTGTCAGGTTTTCTTTTCTTTCTTTTAACTGTTGAGTTCAGTGATTAAATGATTTACATTCGCTCTCTTTTAAAGCTAATATGTTTCTGAGCACATCCGTAGATACACCACACATTTTGATATATAATAATATTTTCATGTTTGCATGTTTGACATAATCTATAACTTCATTCTTGATTTCTATATTAACCAACTTACCAGGAAAGCAGTTTTCTTAACTTTTAAGGGCCTGAACATCTCTATTTAAAATTTTTTCTTTCTTTTTTTTTTTTTTTTTAATTTTTTTTTTTCCTCAACATTTTTATTTATTTTTGGGACAGAGAGAGACAGAGCATGAACGGGGGAGGGGCAGAGAGAGAGGGAGACACAGAATCGGAAACAGGCTCCAGGCTCCGAGCCATCAGCCCAGAGCCCGACGCGGGGCTCGAACTCACGGAACGCGAGATCGTGACCTGGCTGAAGTCGGACGCTTAACCGACTGCGCCACCCAGGCGCCCCTAAAATTTTTTCAATAGAATGTATTGCTTGTTATATTATGGTGAGAGAATGTGGTCTGAGAACCTTATAAATCATAGTTTCCAAGTTCTCTAAAATTTTACTAAGGGCACAAGTGCATACTCACATACACATGTGTATATACTTGATATGTACCTAGTAACTAAGCATGTTCTTTACCTAGTGACTAAGGATTCTAGGGCGCATCAGTTCACAGTTCAACTCCGGATGTACTGAATACCAGAAGTCATAGTATACACAAAGAGGAGCTGCTTCTATTTTGGCCAACGGGGAAACGTCCTAACCAGTAAATGGCAACTGCCCGGTTACCTGCTCTAACCTCTTCACCCAAGAGGCAGTCTGAAGAAAAGAGTCAACATTGTCCCTCCATCCCCCTCACCAGCCGGCCGTGCTGTTCACGTTCAAAGTGCATGTGTGAGCTACAGCTGGATTCTCCAAACCCGTGTCTTCAAACCACAGATGGCAAGACTCGCCACCCTCCTGGACTCTGCCATATGGTTGAGTGTGAGTTTTCATTTTCAGGAGTATTCAAGCCTTTCAAAGTTTTCATCTCCGTTCCCTTTAATATACGTTAAATTTTTACTAAAATATATGCATCTTAATCCATTTTCCCTTGTTTGAAGTCAATCAACAGTCACTGTCTTCTGCAGCTCTCCCTGTCTGTGCATCTCAGTCCCCAAGACACACTGTGGAAGCTTCTAAGAGACTATGTTTTCTAAATGATATTGAGCTCCCTATCTGGGCATTTTCATGGGAGGCTGGGAAAGGTCATATCAGGGATTGTTTTTTTGCCTGTTACCAACTTGCTTCTGACATGTGCTGGTTTTTCAAAGTCAACATATGGAACAAATCCAGTAAGTCATGCAGACTTTGCTCCTGTACCTGCACTTCCAAATTTTCACAGCTAAGAGGAGTAATTACACAAATAAACAAAATATGTCTAGGGTTTTGCACATGATCAGAAACACTGCGTAGCCTTTACATGATGCTTGACACTTTCCCCTTAGTAAAATTCAGGACCTGGATGAAAAGAGACAGTGCAATACTCAGTATTAGAGGTGAAAACCAAGTGTTCATGGGAAGTCAAGCTCTGGTGCTGTAGACTTACCGAAAGATAAATTAATTGTTAAAATTAATAATTTTAATTCTACGTTACTTAAAAATGTAAAAAGCAACTGGCAAAATATATGCCTGTTTAAGTAGCCTTTATTTGGAATGTTAAACCAATCATACTTCTCATGTAAATGATTACATTACTATATATGGCATTAGTTCCACTTGTTAAAATCTTACTCAAGTGACATTATCTGGATTTTTTTTAAATGTTTTTTAATGTTTATTCATTTTTGAGAGACAGAAAGACAAAGTGCGAGCAGGGGAGGGGCAGAGAGAGAGGGAGACACAGAATCCAAGGCAAGCTCCAGGCTCTGAGCTGCCAGCACAGGGCCTGACACAGGGCTTGAACTCGTGAACCATGAGATCATGACCCAAGCGAAAGTAGGAGGCTTGGCCAACTGAGCCAACCAGGTGCCCCTGGAATATTTTTTAACACATACTAGTGTCTGAATAACTTCTAATTAACGTACACATAACTCCTTAGTAAAAGTAGGAATTGGGCACCTGGGTGGCTCAGTCGGTTAAGCGTCCGACTTCAGCTCAGGTCATGATCTTGCAGTCTGTGAGTTCGAGCCCTACTTCAGTCTCTGTGCTGACAGCTCAGAGCCTGGAGCCTGCTTCGGATTCTGTGTCTCCCTTGCTCTCTGCCCCTCTTCCATTAGCACTCCGTCTCTCTCACTCAAAAATAAATGAACATTAAAAAGAATTTTTTTTAAGTAGGACTATTTCACAATTCAGTCGTATGCCTGTAATTTTCAAAGTGTAGTAGAGGAATGAGGACCACACCTTTTTTTAAATTAAAAATAAAAACCTGCTCAAAGTCCCACAAGATAGCACTACTTGATTCAGTCATAGTTCCTAGATGGCCCTGAAATTTCATATCTACAAAGGATGGTAGAAAATGGAAAAATAAAAAAAGGTGAACTGGACCACACAATTTTAGACATCACTACAGTTCACAAAATATAAGTCTCAAGAGGATATTGATAAGAAACAACATGCTTAAATTTTTGCTCTTTTGGTAACGTTTTGTCTCTTGTGTTTTATTCTCAAGTACACAAAGCCTCCTTCAGCACCTGCCACATGCAAAGTAGGTACCAGGGCTTTGGTCTAAAGAAACATGGGTAAGACTTTTGTCTGCCGTTTAGCACTGAGAGTAGACACAAACACAAACAATTCCAAGACAAGGTGACAAATGATACAATAGAGGAACCTTAAAGTTTCTGTGAAACTGCAAGAAAAGGAGAGAGAAATTCCACCTCCGTGACCTGAGAAAAGAAATTAGGATTTCAGTCAGGGCTGGAAGGATGGGAGGACTGTAGAGGGCGCACAACTTCGTGCCAATATTGTCAAGTATAAAATGCCTCTACCAAGACCATGAGGCAGGGCTGCAAAGGACTCCCATGTGGCCCACCCTGCAAGAGTCCTGGATTTTTGGCCAACCACTCTCCACCACACGGTTCAATCCATTGGCCCTGCCCTTCCCTGGAAAACGTGCAGTTAACGTTGACTCTGCTTCACTCAGCGATTCCCAGAAGACCGAAAAGCACAGTTGGCTTCCAACAAACGGGGTCAGCTTTATAGAAAACCGTGCATATCGGAGAAGCTCTGCCCCCACCGCGACAGCTGTCCCAACAATAACCAGGCTTTTCTGTCCTTCAAAGACAAGCGATCACTCTGCTTACTTTCTATATAGGATAAAATGCCATACAGATCAAATGCTTTACAGATCAAATGACATCAAGCACGCGTAAGAGCTTTTCGAACCATAAAACCCCACATAAATGTCAGGTGCTGATATTACCATAATAATCCTGGGTGGAAAAGGAAACATAGTAAGAGAGGAAGTAGGGAGGCGCCTCTCACCTTCACCCTGAGCTCCCACTTGATTCCTGGGTCTAAGGGAGAAGAAATATCTTAATGACCTGATGTCTTTCCATTTCCCTGCCACCCCCTTGAAGACACCTACATTTATTGAGAAGAGTAGGTGAGCCTTTGACTCCTTGGAAAATTTGCAAATTTTGAAATACGAGAGTGTTTCTCAAACTTTAATTGTTCACATCGAACTTCATGATTTCTGCTACAGCCTCAGACAGCCTATAACATTTACTGAACTTTCTTTGCATTAACTCCTTTTTTTTAAAAGCGTATTTACTGAAAGATGAAATTTTATGTTCCCAACATAAATGCAAAAATAGTACCGCTGGTTGTAAATATAAGGTAGCTGTATAGTATGAACAATGGAAACAAACAAACAAAAAAGTTATAAAACTCTCAGGAGGTGAGGTTGCTTAGCAAAGGCTGTATGAATGTAGCCACATGCAACCAGGTGGAACCAGCAGAGAAATGACCCAGACGACCCACAGAATCATGAGAAATAATAAATTCCTGCTCATTTAAACACTAATTTTGGGAGTAGTTTCAAAGCCAAACTGAATCATTCAATGGCATCTCTTCTTACACTTTAACATGCATACAGATCATTTGGAGATTTCATTAAAAGGCAAATTTCAATTCCAAACTTCTGGGTAAGGCTTAAGAGTCTGCAGTTCTTACCAAGAAAAGGTGATACCACTGCCATTAGCTTGTGGACTACATTTTCAGTAGCAACATTTTACAAAAGCATCTTTTTCTGTAACTACTTTTGGGGTATTGTATTTGTTTGCAAGGACTTCTATAACAAAGTACCAAAACTGGGTAGCTTACATAACATAACTTCTGGAGGCCAGAAGTCCAAGATCAAGGTGTTGGCAAGGTTGGTTTCTGCTAAGATCTCTCTCGTTGGCTTGTAGACGGGCACCTTCTACCTGTGTCCTCGAATGGCCTTCAGGACACCAGTCAAATTAGATTAGGGCTCCCCTTAATGACCTTATTTAACTTTAATTTACGACCCTGCCTCCAAACACAGTCACATTCTGAGGTCCTGGGAGTTAGAGCTTGGCCATATGAATATGGGGGAAGGAGCGGGCACAGAGTTCAACCGTATCAGCTATTTCGATAAGTTTTGAGAAGAAATCATGGCATTTGAACTGAGAACTAAAAGATGACTTGGGGCACCTGGATGGGTCAGTTGGTTAAGCATCTGAGTCTTTGTTTCGGCTCAAGTCATGATCTCTTGGTTTCGTGGGTTCGAGCCCTGCATCAGGCTCTGCACTGATGGTGAGGAGCCTGCTTGGGAGTCTCTGTCTCCCTCTCTCTCTGTCCTCCCCCACTAAATCCAATTCCCAGTGTAACAAGAGCACGGCTTCTGCTCGTTAAGCGAGAGTGGGATTGGTTTGCACAATTGCAGAGTGTGTCCCTCTTCGTCTGTGGCCCTAAACCGATCCCCAGTCCCTGGAGGTGTCCTTGATGCAGCCTGCATCTTTTCAGTCAAAGGCTGCTTGTGCTGGAACATTCCCCCAGTTGAAAACTACCTACACCACGGCATTGGTGTATCCAGGGAAGGAGACAAAAGGCATCTCCTGCCTGTGCTTTTCTCTCGGGCTGACAATAAATAATAATACACGGTATTGACGTAGCACCTTTCTCAAAGGAGCTCAAAGTGCTTTCCAGACATTACCTCACAGCATCCCTGTGATCCTAACCTGAGAAGTGGCTCCTAAAAGTACGGCCCTACTCAATCACCGCAAGAAATCTAGAAACCAGCGGGTAATATATATTCTTTTAAGGATAAAAGTGGGACTACTTAAATACCACTAAGGGGCTTTATTTATTTATTTTTTCAGAGTGCTCAGGTAGCACAGGCAATAAGCATCTTGGACTGGACGATTACGTACTCTTTGGGCATTGCATGTGCCAGTCCGGAGGAAAGAAAAGATGAATGTGCTCTTCAGGCCTGACTCATGTGGCTGTGTACTTCGGAGAGCTACCCAATTGACTAACTACTTCCTATTCAGCCTTTCAGGTATTTAAAAGAGATCTACGGAACTAGTGTGTTCACAAGAGCCAGCAGCAGTGATGAAAACGGAAGGATGTACTGAGCCACAAAATCGCGGCTGCTAACGGCCGCTGTGTCTACTCTCTTCCTTACCCTGGTGCTCTGGGAAATACACACTTTCACACTGAGATCAGACGACAATCCCTTTCCCCTCCTGCATTCTTTTCAAGTCTCTCTAGAAGGAGAGGCTTGAAAGTTGCTTAAAGACTGAATAATTTCTCCAAGAGAGCCCAGCTACCCCCTCCAGGCCAGTCACAGACAAGAGCTCCAGTTCCGGGGTCCCACAAACCCAGGTTCAAATTCTGATTGTTACTTACGTGCTGTGAGACTTTGGCCACGCAGCTTCACTCCTTTAGGCGGCCGATTGCCATCTATGAAATAGAAATACCAATGATGCCGACGTCAGAGGGCTAGTAAGATATTAACTAGAACCACACAGGTCAAGAATTGAATGCCATCGTCCCTGGCTCATCTCCGTTCTTCAATAAACATGCAATAAGCTTACACAAGAGCAATCACAATAATGACCATTTCCCATTTTATCCATGAAATTAGAAAGTTTTGGAGGAGTAGGCAGAACAGGATTGTGAGAGAAGTGGGGGCCCTTGCCCTCTGAACTTCCTACCCCCATACCGCAAGATAAGGAATAGCACTTGGGCCCACATCTCTAATGATGTCAAAGAGAACTTCATTGGGGTTTGTAACAGGCTGAGAAAATGCCACTACCCTCCCACTGCAGTTTTACAAAGGAGCCTTGTCTCTGACACACGGTTCAGCTCAGCTGAGAATTAAAACCAGCAAGTGCAACTTTAGGCAAGATTTTATTTCAAAACAAAACTATGGAGAAAAATAGCTACACTTTCCACGTTAGTTTAAAATGAGAACCCCTTCTTAGCGACTGATTCTGATCAATTGAGAACTTGAGTTCCCGTTTCCTCTAACAGGCTGAGCTAGAGATTTTTCTATTCCGGGGTCATACTTCTTCTAAATAATGGAAAGTGGCCTGTGTATAATGATACATACCCGAGCTAGAAACTATTATTTTCTCTGTCTTGAAAACCCTTGATGGTATTTACATTCTAAATTAAACTGAACACTGTATATTGATTTTAATATGTTAAGATGAAATTCAATTTCATGACGACTGCTAACATCACAGAGCATGTAGGATCAATGTGTTTGCTGATTTCCTGCTTACTACCAATATCTCCCCAAGGGTTTGATACAAGATTTACAAGGATATTGTTCCTGAAGATGTGTGCATAAATATACTATCAAATAAGCTACATTGCATTGCACATTAGGCAGTGAGTGATTTGTTTTCTGCGGTTTAATCAGCCTAGCATAAATGCTGACACATCCTTTGGAGAGTTTGCTATAGTCGGTCCACCTAGTGAAGCTCGGTGCTTTTCCCCTAGGAGAAAGCTGGCAGACAAGGGATCCCTGTGACTGCTCTTAGAATTCACCCTCCCCTGAAAGGAGGAAGTGCATTTCAGCTAAGGCAGAGCTATGGGTGTGCAAATCCCACTGCTCAGATGGCAGCAGGCCCAATGGCCAATTAGATAGCAGGAGGAATGTGCGTGCGTGCGTTGATCAAGCTCCATAAAGCCTTCTTTTGACAACCAGAGAGGCGCCCTAATGCAGTGGATGTGGGTATGGGCCTGGAGTTGACCAGCACTAGGATCCAAAGATTACATCATTTACCCTCTGGGTGATCTCAGGCAAATTACCTAATCTATCTATCTGTGACTCGATGTCCTCCTCTGAAAAATGGGAGGAATAATAATTAGTACCATCCAGGGTCGTGAAGATTTCATGAGACAAGATACATAAAACCCTCCCATAGAACTTGGCACCGAGGGAGAGCTCAATAAACGGCAGCTATTATTATTAGATAAAACTCAGCCATTCAAAGAAACATTTTTATTGAGTTCTCGTTATGAACAAGACACTATATAGACACTTTGGGAAATGCCAAGATAAACCTACCTTGGAAGGGCTTACCTTCTAGCTGGATAGATGAATAGCATAAATAACTGTAATTGATAATAAAACATGATGAAGTGCCAAAAGAAAGGTATAAAGAGCTATGGGAGTTCACAAGGTAAATAGATTACTTCCTGCTGGGAAGATCAGGGAAGCCCTCTTGAAAAGGATGCCGTTGGGTTTTGAGTCTGGAAAAATGAATGGAATTCTAACATGCAGAAAGTTAAATGTGCAGAGGAATAAAGATACAGAAGCAAGAATATGAGACACACAGAGAGATGTGTAGCAGTTCTGGTTGTCTGGAGGTGTATATGGCAATCTAATGGAAAAGAGTTCCGGAAAATAGACTAGAGGAAAACAACACCACTGAAGACCAAGTCAAGAGTTCGGTCTCTGTCTGGTGTGCAATGGGGAGTCTTTGAAGTTTGCTCCACTGAGGCAAAAGCCGAGCTGAACTCTACAGCAGGAAAAGCAAGCTGGCAGCTAACACTCATTCAGCACACGCCTGGCACTGTCCCAAATGCTTTAGCTGCATCAACCTCTTTAGTCTCAATAAGGTCCTGTGAGGTGAGCACTCCTCTTGCTGCCAGTTTACCCGTGAGGAATCCAAGACACAGAGAAACTAAACCAACTGCCCGAGATTATAGAGTCGGGGGCTGATAGCGGCAGGATCTGAATCCAGGTAATTGGGCTGCAGCACGGATGCCCTTGGCCACTAACCCCGAAGTCCGCTGCTCCAGGAAAAGAGGTGGGGAGGCCCAGTGGGGAGGCCGGCATCGGAAGGCAGCTGAGATAGAAGAACATGCAGTGATACAGTGAAAGCAGAATCATGGTGCAGAGAGACAACTCAGAGAACTTTAACAAGGGTAAAATTTATAGGACTTAGGAATGAGTTTCATTTCATGCATGGAGAAAATGAGAATGAGGATTCAAATGTAGCCAACTTTTGGCTGGCCACAAAGTGGCACAAAAGCATGAGTGCTGGGTGACCTGGTGCAATATTTGTTTACCCATCTACAAAAGTAAAGATTTATAAAGTTATTTAGGATTGACTGAGATACAGAAAGTTTATAGAAGTGGCTGATACATAGGAGGCATCCAATAAACATTCATTCCCTTTCCTGCTGAAATGATCAGGGAGCAATGGATGAGAGGACAGGATGGAGGAGGAAGATGCTGCCAGAGGCTAACTTGTCCTCTGGCCAGAGCTGCTCTGTCGTTAGAAACGCCACAGGGGACTTGCAGGGGAAGGCAAGGGTTCAGAAGCAGACACTGACTTTGGAGTTGGCCCCAGGATCTCCATCTGCATGGGGAGGGTGGATAGAGAGGGAGAGAGAAAGGAAGATGGTGGAAAGGAACGCTTCTGTGGCTCTACCATGGGGCTGAGCTTCTGATATCACGGCTCATGGCAAAGGTATATAAAATAAGAGGGTGGTGCCCATGTGCAAATTTCCTTTACAAACTACTAGCCGGCACATGGGAGACACCTTTGACCACACACCCACAATTGTGACCTTGTAACTAATGTGGAACATAAACTTAAAATATTGAAAAGGGCAATGGATTTTAAACTCATCTGAGACAAGCTCTGGAGCCCATGCCATAAGGGAGTCCTTCCTTAATAGACTTCACAGCTGAACCAGTTGGCCATTTTAATTAGTGGATTCAGGAGGTTGAAGCAGAAACCAGGGAGAAGGGTCACAGAATTGATGAGACTAGATCAATTCTACAGAGTCCCAGGGCAGTGAGACAACCTGTGAAAGAATCGAACCTACAACCTCTTCCAAGGACTGCTGAACTGCCTAATCTATGGAAAAGAGAGAAACAGGGAAATAGTTGTTCAAAAATAGAAGAGATTATGAACTTGCTGAAAAAGGCAAAAGAGGGAAGATATTTGCTTAGAGAGAGAGCTGGATAAAGCTTATGGGCGATCATCTACTTAACTGAATAATAGGCTCCAACCTCAGAACACCTCAGAAAGACACCTCAGAAACATCAAGAGAGGCTTATTGAGTTATCTGAAGGCCTCAGAGAAACTAACCAGATTTTTTTTTAATGCCTAAAGCAGTGGGTCTGAGCTGCCCTCAGATTCCAAAGCAGCAGAGATGATGTACAACAGCTCTTACAGATTTCTCCAGTGGAGGACTCCCCATAAGTGTCCCCCATCACACCTCATTCTAGAACTCACATCACTTTATTCTTGATGGTTTCCTCTTGGCCAACCTGGATTCCCATGCTTTGTCTTTAGATCTGAAATTCTTGTGATTGGAATCAATCCCCACAGACCTCACCGCTGAGTGCCTTCAGCTGATGACTCTAGCTCACCACCGTGGCGAGGGTGTTGAGGTCATTCTACAGGAGAAGTTCACAGAGTATGGCCCCAGAAGTCCCTGAGACACATTCCTGGGACCCACAAAAGACCTCTCTTTTCTAATTATGTATCCCTGTTAAGCTGGATTTTCTTTATATGCTTCAATCAAAAGGACATTCTGCAATACACCGAATGCAGAGGCAGATGTGAAAATCCGACTGTCATTTACAAAGACCAACATTGCAAAAGATTTGTGAAAAATGCAAATCACTACTCTTCACAATTTTGTTGGAAAATATAATTGTTTTTTCCAAAAAACATGTTATTTATACTAACATGTTAAGGGTTTATCATGTTATTGTTAAACAAATGAAAATATTTTATAAGTTCTTGGTTTTAATTGCTAACATGGTTAATATCAACAGTCATAACCCATCAAAAAAAACACTCTTTGGGTCCCTCAATAGTTGAGAAAGTAAAAAGATCCTTAGAAGTTTGAGATCTGTTATTCTGAAGAGATGTTGTTAGTTCTGTTAGTTCTGTTAGTTCCACATTGACTGAGATTTCATCTTGGCTAAGAGGATAAGATTCTTCAGACATATATTTTAGAAAACAGCTGTCAGGGGATTGTGGGGGGAGATCCTCATTCTGGTAATACAGCTACCAAGTCAACTGTCTTTTGGTAAGTAAATACAATGCCATTCGTCCATACTCTTTCAACTTTTTTTTTTAAATTTTTTTTTCAACGTTTACTTATTTTTAGAACAGAGAGAGACAGAGCATGAACGGGGGAGGGGTAGAGAGAGGGAGACACAGAATCGGAAACAGGCTCCAGGCTCTGAGCCATCAGCCCAGAGCCCGACGCGGGGCTCGAACTCACGGACCGCGAGATCGTGACCTGGCTGAAGTCGGACGCTCAACCGACTGCGCCACCCAGGCGCCCCTCTTTCAACTTTTTTAAAGAAATAAAAATATAACCACAATTTGCAAACACTGCCATAAATCTCAACTTCCAACCACTAGTGGAATTACTTTCAGATGCTTGGCTAACTACAGGCTCTAGTCCCAGCCAATCTATATTATTTCAAGGTAAGCAGCAAAAGTACAAGTGTTGAGTACCAATCTACCATTTATTGCACAGAATTTACCATTTATTGCATAAAATCTACCATTTTATTGCATCTTGAGCAATGATTTCCAAGGTACCTATTCTTGGGCCCCACCCCAGATTTCCTGATGTGGAATCTCCCTGTGTGAATCTATGAAAACTTAATTTTCTTATAAGGGCCCTAAGTGATATGTGTGGCCAGGTTTGGAAACTAAGAGTACTTTTCCTGAGCCAAAGCTCTCAAATTTAGTCTCCCTAATTCATTTCTTTCTTTTCTTTCAGGGCCATAGCTTTGACAAAGTTTTCATGGCTCCTATACACTCTCACTGCCAGTTTTCCATTCTTACTTTCTCACTTAAGCTTCCAACACATTTTAATTCATGAGACACAGTTGTTTTGCCCCAGTCATTACTAATTTTCCATCAGATTCCATCTCTCCCTGTGAAAGATCATCTTTACATTTTATTGACAAAGGGGTCAGATAACCGTGCCACATAGAAACACAAGTTAAACATGGTTGTAAGTAACAAAATATGATCTACAATAGGATAGTCAAGGTTATGGTCATCAGGCCTTGGTAACAACAGAAAGAGAGAGAGAGGGAGGGAAGGAGGAAGAGAAAGGGAGGGGAAGGAAGGAAGGAAGGAAGGAAGGAAGGAAGGAAGGAAGGAGGGAAGGAAGGAAAGGGTCGTTGAAGTTTGAGCTCTATCAGAACTGGAAGCAGTAACAATCAAGATAGGAAGAGCTGGGCCATTGAATATTTGCTTTTAAATGCTTCCCAGAGGATCCCTGGTGGTTTTGTCCCGGGATCTTCCCCTCTAGTGTTCAAGCCATGGTTCCTTTGGGGAGGAAGAAGGAGACAGACTCATGTTAGTTAGACGTGAATGTGGACTCCTCAGAATGAACTCTGGCCTCCCTTGGGGCTGAAACTTGCGAGTGACCTTAGCCTTGATAATGTACTGGGGTTTTTGTTTTTCTTTTTCTGTTTCGTTTTGTTTTTCTTGGTATAGATGTCATTATGGGAGAGACACGGGAGAGCAAAGCAGAGCGAGCATCCCTAAATGTGCTGGGTAGCCGGGCTATCTTCAAAGGCCTGGGTACCATGGTGGTAACAAAGCCCTTTGATTTGTTTTAAATTATTTATACTTCGCTCATTTTTTAAGTAGGCATCTGATTTATAATAGAAGCAGACTTGAGGAGGAGACCATCCATTGGGCGCTCTCTGTCAGCGCGGGGCTGTTTCCTGCAGAATATTTCAGAGCGCTCCGTCTCGCAGACACTCTGTCTACGTCGGCTCCTGCACCGGCCTAATGCACCGTGGTGCCGGATCGCCGTGCAGAACAGGAAAGCAGCAGAGGTATTAATAGCACAAGGGCGCAGAATCCCAGGGACCGGGCTCGACCGCTCGCTCTGGAAGACAACCTCACATTCATATTGACTTGCTCTGGAAAAGTATTTCCCGAGACCCTTTCTCACGCCCCCGCCTCGTTCCCCATTATGCCATTACCAAGTTAGGGCTTTCGGCTGTCATTGATGGAGAGGTGGGGATGCCATGGCTTCTAAGTGCTCCTGGAAAGTGCTGACTTGGCAGCGTAGGGACTGAAGGTTTTATGTATCCCCAGAAGGGGCGGAACGTAAGCAATGGGAGCAGGAACTTTCCACGTTGGCTTGCCAACACATTTCAAACTTGCTTGGTAAAGCTTACTTCTGGACTTTTAGTCTGAGAGCCTGGAGAGGTGATACTGAATTGCAAGGTGTGATGGTACAGCTAGCCAAGCCCATATTAATTTCTCAGCATCCAAAGAACAGCCAGAAACGATTATCTTGCCTACTTACTGCTTCCTGCGACTATTCCTAGAAACGCACTACGACCGCTTCAAACACCCATTTCATTTTTGAAAATACCATCAGGTTACGGTGTGGCATTTTAACTCTTTAAATGAGAGCTAAAACGTATGTGCATAAATTATATTTGTGGAGATGCCTTTAGTAATAAACCAAAAAATAATTTACAGAAAAATTCTCTAAGACCTATCTCTCCTCTCCTTTCACCCCCCACATCCCTGAGGGAGAATGAAGAAGAGTGATCAAGGTGTATTCAAAATTTATTGACAGAAGAGTCTTTGAGACAAAGAAGGGAACATGATAGTGCTGTGGCTAACGGTGTCAAAATCCCCTGGGAACTGCCTTCTGGAAAATTCTGATTCTGCAGTTTTATTCTAATCTCTATACAACGTAAAACAAGCTTCCTGCTAGGAATAATACTATTAAATTAAAAGTATAAACAATTATTAGAAATATATAGGCCGAGAAACCATTAAATTTATTCCTCAAGCAGGTTTATTACTTTTCTGCATACTTGCACAAAAATTTTTCTTCTACCAATTTGACATAAAATAGCCAGGATCAGATTTATTCATCTTATCAATACCATTATTTTGTGCTGTCAGGTATTCGGAATATTCTCTGGGAAGCAGGTATAGTTCCTCAAAAAGCAGACTCTCACCTCCCCCCCTCCCACCGACTCACCAATGTTGAGCAATTATTTTGTTTGTTGAAAAATAAGCTTAGTCTTATATCAAAGGCTCTGCTGCACCTACAGTGATTTAGAATTCAAATGTGGCTAATTTATAAAACAACCACATATCACTGTTCACAGCAGGAATCAGGTACTTAAAACAAACTCCACTCCTGAACACAGTTCCCTTCTTTTCCTGGGACTTTTGCTCTCAGAAAAATCTCTAACGGGTCCTAAGAACACTTCCTTTCTTCCAGCCTTCCACAGGAACACGGTGTCATATTTTGATTTCATGCCCCGCTACCCCAGACCTGTCAGAACACAGCCGCTTGCGTTCTGGTTGGTTGAGACGGTTCTCAGCGACGGACCAGGGGTGCGGCTGATGAGTGCTCTCGGTTTTTCACCCAGTAAAGTTTCAAGAATAGCAAACCAGGCCAAGGAATAAATTGACTGGAAAGCAAGAGCAGGAGAAAGAAACATTGTGCACGATATAACCTGCTTTCGGATGTTTGTCTCCAAAGTCAGAGATGAGCTTTGCAGCGGGTGCTAAACAAAACAGGAGGCACAGCGCATGCTCAAAGAAGACAAAGGAAACTGGGAGTTTTTCAAAAAGAATTTTAACAGAGATTCATAGCCAGAGGGACTGATGGGGAAGGGAAGGGGTGAGAGGGAGAGGTGGTGGGAGGGTCAGTGGACATGACTGGGATGTACCCATGTCACGCACTTAGCTCTGGGCCTCTGAGCGAGTCACGTTTTTCTAGACCTCTGGATGCTTGCATAGAAGCCAGGGGTGATGACACCTGACTTAAAGAGTTCACAGAGAGCAAGGAGGAAAGTCTGTGAACGTGTTTGGTATACAAAGAAACCCCACACAATGAATTATCATCATCCTCTCTCCCTTCTTCTTCTTGCAATTTTGCCTTTTTTTCTTGATTCTTTTTGTCAGTTAGGGTTTTTGTTTTTGTGGGTTATTTTCCTATCCAGAGCCCTATGCCTGCCTTGGTAACTGTTTCTGTCATCAATTAGCACCTGAGTTACACTTTTCTCTTTGAATCTGTCACCCATCTGGTGCCAGACAATGACTGCCTGATACTCAAAACAGTTCAGACACACAGTTCCATGTTACTGAACTTGCTAAGAAGTTGCTCGCTGTGTTCATATTCATTCCTACACACAAGTCTGGAGCCTAGCATTTCCCTAAATGAGAAAGAGGAAGAGAAGGAGGCAGATGGGGATGAGAAGAGGAGGAAAGAGGAGGGATCAGGGTCGGCAGTCTTGTGCCCCGCGTGTTAATGTTTTCTGAAGGAATGAGCTGATGGATCATGAAGAATGATCCACACAAATGGAAAAACACAGGAACCGGGGCAGCGTGCGGAAATCTTGGTGAAGAGCACATAGTTTCCCGCGGTTGCTGGTGTCAGAATTATCCTGTTCCAACCATCTTTTTTCATGTATCATTCAATCCAGGATGAGAATCCCCAAAGGATGGAGCAGGGTCTGGTTGGACTTAGAACTGTGTGGGGCACAAGGACACTACGATTTACATTTCCACCAGGACCACAGAGAATGGGGTGAGGACAGTGAATTCCATAAAGGAAAAGTAGGTGCTGTTACCAAGAGAGAGGAAAAAAGAAAGAGAGAGTATTTGGAGGCGTAGATGCTGGGCTACCAACACCCACAAACGTCCACTTTGCCATACAGAAGACTTCCACCTTGGAACGTAATTTCGTGGTCTCTCCTTCCTTGGAAAGATACTGATTAATGTGTTTTCCACTTCGCTCCAATTATGATCAAATATACCTAAAACACAGGAGGACTCACCTACCTTGTTCTGACTTAGGCCTAAAATTGCATAAGCTCTGTGACTGCCACACTTCACATTATCCGTTCATATGAGCGCAAAGTCTCCTGAAGCCCCTAAGCCTTTTTCATAGGAACTGTATTTAGGCCTGGTCTTCCTAGCATCCTGATAGGTGTGCAACCAGTTTTTTAACCTAGGTGTGGAATTTTACTTTTATCCCTATTAAGTTACAGCATTAGTTTCAGTCCATCGGGACTTTTTCAAAATCCTAATCCTGTCATCCAATAATTTGCCCCCTGCTCCAAGTGTGGAGCCGCCATGGGCAGATTTATGAACTTCTCTATAAGGAAGTGATATAAAGCGGGGGGAGGCAGTCACTGCCATATAGAGGCAAACTGCTTATAGTTCTGCAAACTTGAGCAAGTTTCTTAATCCTTCTGTGTCTCAATTTTCTCATCTGTAAATAAAGGATAATATTACCTGCCTTTTTAAAAAAGGATGCTGGTCTGTATACCCACTTCCATTGCATCCAGACCAGACTCCCCAAAGGCTGTTGTAGACACAAGTCTTTGCTTCTAGTCCTTGCCCTTCAAGTCTTAACTCAGTGAATATAGGCCAGTCATTTCACCTCTCCGGATCTCATTTGCCTCATAAGAAAGAAAGAAAAGAGAGAAAGAAAGAAAGAAAGAAAGAAAGAAAGAAAGAAAGAAAGAAAGAAAGAAAGA